>NC_067220.1:6078126-6328126 GCF_019924925.1 Ctenopharyngodon idella
TTCATTTTCTGGACATTCTTTCTCATAACAAAAGCAACGACTTCTACACATAATTTTAATACCATTTTGCACTATGTTGATATATGATGTTATAAAATCATGCCAGAATAAAAAAATATATACGTTTATTACATTTTTAGATATTTTAATCACAAACGAAATGTCTGTATTGGCCTTTGGACGCTTAAACTGAATGACCTTTTGACACTTCAAAATCTATAAAATACCTTTTTATGTAGCAAAATATTATTAAAACCTTTTGGATTCAATAAAAGAGATCCAGTTGTACTATTTTACATACTTTGGATGTCATATCTTTGTTTTTTTATTATTATTAAGGCACTTAAAAAAATTGCCCATCATGTCACTGACCCATAATATATTATAATACTTATGCTACACCCTTAGAAAATATAATGCATTAAAGCACATGACAAACAACCCATTTCAGATGTAACAAGGAATCTGCAAATATTATAATGGATTTTAACTTTGGTTGCAATTATTTATAAAAATATATAATGCATTATAACAAACATTACACTCAAAAAAATCCTGGGTTAAAAAACAACCCAAGTTTGGTTGAAAATGGACAAACCCAGCGGTTGGGTTAAATGTTTGCACAATCTGCTGGGTAGTTTTATTTAACTCAACTATTGTTTAAAAATTACTGTATTGCTTGCTTAAAATGAACCCAAAATATGTTGGAAATGAACATTTATTAATAAGTTTAATGAATAATAATTAAACAAACATTTATTAAATTAAATTAATAAATGTTCACCTTTTGATTATTATTGTTTCCTCTAGTAATTATGTGTCTGACTTTTAATTTCGGGTTCATTTTAAGCCAGACATATAGTAATTTTTAAACAATATGTAAGTTAAATAAAACTACCCAGCAGGTTGGTTAAACATTTAACCCAATCGCTGAGTTTGTCTATTTTCAACTTTGAAAAATCATTGCTAACAGTGTGATCTGAGCTGCTTTATATTCGTTTTACAGCTCTATACTTTTTACCAGTGATTCATTTCTGCTATTTTTACTCCTAATGATCTTTACAAACATCTGAGACAAACATCTTCATATTTAAATGAAACATGACTTCTGTCTCCTGAGCTACGAAAGAATTTTTGGATGAACAGAATGTGAATAAACCAACTTTAATCTTTCAGATTTTGCTTTACAGTTGCTATTCAGATCTTGCGAATCAACCCAGCAGGAGTCTGCACTGCAAAACATGATGTTCTTGCTCCGTATTTCTGTCTTGCTTTCCAGCACAAATATCTAAACATTCTTATATCAAAATGCGTTTACTTGAAGCAAAATGACTGAAGATATATTGGACCATCTGCCAATGGGGATAGAAAAAACTAAACCTGTTTTCCCTTTAAATGAAGAGTATTTTTCTGACCACATTGGCAGATATTTGTTGTTTTAAGCACAAATTTGCTTAACTATGATGGAATTTTTCAGTCATTTTGCTTCTCCAGTAAATGTATCTTGATTTGGGAATGTTTAGATATTTGTGCTGGAAAACAAGACAAAAATACTGTGGAAGAACATCATTTTTTTTCCAGGTCATCAATATGACAGAAAGCAGCCTATAGATGGCAGTAAGGCGACGGCAGCGAGGTTCCTCGGCGGTCGCTGTGTAAATCTTTAACACGTCAAGCGCGCTGCTGATTTATTCCTCTCAGGGATGCGGGAGGAGAGGAACCAGCCTGTCCTTTCATTGTTGGCCTGTTGTCGTTTTTCGCGCTCCAACCGCACCTCGTCTCCTTAGGCTCTGCTAACCGCTGGCACGTCTGGCGAGGACGTCTAATTTGGGAAGCCACGGGCTGATTAATGACCAAAGCGCAGCCCTGAACTTCGCAATTAGAGACTACGGCTGGCAAAGGACTGAGTTTGATGGCTGCCACCTGAGGTGGAAAGGAAATGTCACTAGAGCCATAAGAGGCCAATGTGTGTGTGTGCACGCTCATTTTGCATTTTAAAGCCTGAAAATTAAAATTCTGTCATCATTTATTCACTCTAAACCTGTATGATTTCTTCTCTGGAGCGCAAACAAATGACAGAATTTGTAAACTTCGAGTATTTGGTGTATAACTGAAGACTAGAAGTCAATTAATGATCCAGATGCTGTTCGGAGACAATAAAAAAACAACATGAAGCTTGTTTGTTGGACTAATCGGATTAGTGCGTTCATTCATAGACGGCCGTTTGGCAGGTGTGAAAATTAATCTGAAATTGTGCCCACACAAAATAATAAAACACAAACCTGTGCGAGTAATTAAACTCCAGAAGAGTTACAGCAACATAATGCACATAAACATCACTTCTAACAAGCTCAAGTCAGCTTAGCAGAACAAATTTCACAAATAAATTAGTATTTACGGTTTGTTACTCATTTAGGCGAGCGTCACAGAACACTCAGCTCGATTTTCAGTGGGAAAAATATTATTCTTACATTATACCAGAATTTTTAGATGTTTTTGAAACGGATGCTCATCAAAACTGCATTTATTTGATAAAAAAAAATTCAGTAAAATTGTGAAATATTATTCTAATTTAAAATAGCTGTTTTCTGTGTGAATATATTTTAAAATGTAATTTATTCCTGTGATCAAAGCTGAATTTTCAGCATCATTACTCCAGTCTTCAGTGTCACATGATCCTTCAGAAATCATTCTAATATGCTGATTTGCAGCTCAAGAAACATTCCTGGTTATTCCATAAGACTGACTAATCCTTTCCAAGTTATTATTTAGTTACTATAACATGTATAACCTTCACTAAGTCATTAGCATTCAGAACTTCACCTTATATTAACTGTAATTAAGCACATAGACGGGACTCGCCGTGAGGCAAACGACACTCGCGCTGTAATTGACTGTGATTTGACAGAGAAATCTACGGGCCGCGTGAGTCTCCCTGAGCCAGAGCGCCACAGAGGCATGCTACAGGAGTGGCAGTGCATGCTGGGATGCCTTTCAGAACAGAACGGGGGGGTTTGTGTGACACAGACACATGCTGAGACGCCCTCAGGCGTAAATACGGCTGCTGCTGCTCGGCTCCAGAGAAGAAGGTTTGTGTCAGCGTTCCTTTTCATGTTTCTGTGAGCACGTCGATGTTTAAATGCACTCTAAAGTCCCACACGTACCTGCAGTTTTACCCCGTTTACCGCGTTACGCTTGGCTGAAGCGACGCTGCTCCTCCCTGAACACTCAGAGGTCATGTATCTGAGAGGCCTGAGTAAATACTGTACAGAAATATGAGTATGACACAGTATATTTGGGAATCGTAAGCGTTTCTGGTTCTGATCCACAATTCTGCTTCATAAAAATTCCTATAAAGCTTCTTGTGAAGTCGAGATGAAAATAACAACTTGCAATTTAGTCAGTAAAGAACCAATTGAGTTAGTGAGTCATTAGATTTTCGAGACTGATTCATTAAAATAATTGTTGGTGAATCAGTCAAGAAAGATAATAAAATAGAAAGGTCGCCAGAGTATGTTAGTACGGACATGATTCAGACATTCAAGCACTTAAATGAACATATTTATATGAGCAATATCACACTCTTAGCTGTGCGATATGGCTGTATATCAGCATGGCTGTGATTTGGCCGTAGGTAATCACAGTGTGCTGATATACAGCCATATTGAACGGCTACGAGTGTGATATTGTGTTTATACAACAGTTCGACGACACGAGTGTGTAAATAAATAAGAAATAACAACGGAGTGTCTTTAAAAACCCTCTTTTGTGAGGAACTACTTCCTTCCGCCACAGATTCAAATCTCAAGTTGACAGTTTATCAGTTGAGCCCAAGATACGTTACTAATTCTAAAACGTCATTTTAGAACTAGTAACGAATGAACGTTGAGTGTTATGAGAGAGAGATTTCGCCTGAGAGAGTGTATTACCTGCATTTGGCTGATATTCTTCAGAACAATCTTATATTCATAATTACAAAATCAGTTTGAATGTCCGCTGAGGAAAGCGATATCTTTGTCCTTTTAACATTTAAGAGGATTTCCCATGACAGTGCTAGTCAATGCATTTGTCAGTTGCGTCTTGTAAGATGTTGTTTAAAGTAAAAACAATGTCCTTGTTTCCTTGTTTCAGTCCATTTCAATATAAAAGTCTTTGCAACTGACTGGCTTACTCATCTGATGGCGTACTAATGTAACTTTCACTGAAGTCAAAATCACTCATTTTCAATAACAAAAAATACAGCATGGTATTTATATAAAATATCATTTATTGAACAATAATATTTAAATTAACAACAATAGCCATTATAACAGTATAAGAAGTAAAATAGGAAATAAACAAGCAAACGTACAAAAGCAGCGCTCTAGTTAGTACAGGATTTACTTTCAATGTAAAAATAAAGTTATTAAACTTAATATAGCCATTAAGCCAAATCTATTAGCTCTGGAACAAGTAATATATTAATAAGACCAAGGATTGCCATTTGATATACCCAAAACGAATCATATCTCATGTTTAAACACTATCTACATAAGAGCCAGCAGCAAATTCCCGAAGGACTGGCCGAGATGAAGCTGTTCTCTGCGGGTACACGAGCACTGAACGGCCGCTGAAGGCCTGGAGCTCACATCTCCGACAGCGTCTAAACAAATTTTCAAATAGGCTCTATGTTTACATATAAATTGCACATTTGAGGTCTAAACAACTACATTCTCGCCTAAAAAACTCCTAAAACTGCATTCCGTGATAAAATAACAGTAGTATCTATAAAAATATGGTGGGTTTGCTCATCCGCCATGACACTCGCTGTGAGAATGCTGACAGTGGAGTGATTGAAACGGTGAAACGGTTCCCGTGGAGATACTGATAGAATATCGCATGGCTGAAAAGACCTCTCAGCCAATCAGATTCAAGAACCAGAACGAACTGTTGTATAAAATACAATACATGATATAAATATAATTTAGTTTTTATATGAAATACATGCAGTTAATTTTAGTATAAAGTATAAACATAAAACATTATATAAAAAAATAAAAAGTTTTATATACTACTAGAGTGTTTATATTTCAAATTATCTTTTCAATTTTTTGTGCTTTTTTCATTTTATTAGTTTTTTTTATTTCTATATCAGTTTAATTAGTTTTTATTTCAGTTTTAATACTTTTACTACTTCAACTTTATAAATTACTTTTATATTTTTTTATTTTAAATATCTATTTCAGTTAGTTGCAAAAGCAACATTTCTAATTTTTGTTCACGTTTATGTTTTCCATTCAGCTTTATTTCAGTTACCGATGGTTTTGATTTTAGTTAACAATAACAAAACTGGTAAAATGCATTAAACCAAAATGTCATGAAAATGATTCAGTTATCATCTCTTTCCTTTAATACAATTAATCGACTGTATTTCATATAAAACACACATTTCTGCAGAAAACGACCCGTGACGTGAGTTTCACACCAAGGTAAAGAACAGGATCCAGGTGCAGATCGTGAGTCAGATCAGCAGTCAGGAGCATCTCCCAGAATGCACTGCTTCCTGACAGCATCTCCTGCGCTTTGAGCTGCTCAGCTTTCATTTCAGCGAGATGTTCTACAGCCGAGGCGTCTGATTCCACGTCAGCTCAAACACCCACCGGTGAGAGAGCTGAACTTCTGCAGCTGAAGTCCCGGAGGATCGACTCCAGTGAACAAACTCCACAGAACAAGCGATCCATCACCAGGAGTAATAGTGGCATGTGTCTGAACACGGCTGAGGGCGTTTAGCTCGAATATTGAAGCATGTTTACCGCACAAATGTCATTTGTTTACGCCGGCGGTGACGTCTGACTGATGACGGACATACGCTTCACACAACCAGGACAATTACTATTTAGACCTCATGACTAAATATAAGAATAACAAACATTATTCATTCATATTCACTTTACAATAAGGTTACAATAAACCTTCAATGCAATTAAAGTCACTTTTGCATAAAAGCATCAGCCAAACACATCAATATAAAAATGTAAATGAGTCCACAGACTCTCTGCTGAGAATTTACTGCGGTAAAACTCTCATGATCCAGACAGTAAAGAGCTAATATTACATTTCTGCTATAAAGTCATCATGCTGAAATGGACTTTATGGGTCGTAACGCTGGTTCTGCTTAGTCGTCGCTTTTAGAAAAAAGTGCAAGTGACAAATAAAACACATAAAACTATATTATCTCAACATGCTAATCATACTAAGATGTGTGCACTTAATAAACTTCATACTGTAATAATAATAGACGGGGTTGTGATATATTTCCAGGTGTTCTTCTCGTCTCGTTGGGTTAATTAAGCGAGCCGTATGTTTCTCAGCGTGACAGTGTTCGGCCCTTTAGGTGCTTGAGTCTCAGTGTGAGGTCAAGATCTAAAAATACAGACAGACTACTGAGTGCACTTCATATTCACACTCAGACACCACAGGTCTTAGTGGAAGTCAATGGAGAAGATGGCTAAAGTGAAGTGAAACTATTTCAGTCTTTCTACTTCAAAACTATAAGTTTAATTCTAGCACTTGCCATTTCTTTGTAATTATTTGTGAAATTTACTAGCAATTTCTGAGCAGAAATTGTTTTAAAGTAAATCCTGCACCATTTATTTTCCAGTACATCAATGTAATAAATCAGCTGCATTAGTTATAATCTTTAACATGTTTACTGTTACATTTTCATTTTGTAAAAAAAAGAAAAAAAAGAAGCTTTATGGACCTTATAAATACTGTTTTGCAAAGGAAGTCACAATGGCATTTGAAAATGGAGGAAATTTGGAAATAGCATTTGGAAATGGCGTTTTGGAAATGGCGTTTTGGAAATGGAGGAAATTTGGAAATAGCGTTTGGAAATGGAGGAAATTTGGAAATGGCATTTGGAAATGGAAGAATTTTGGAAATGTCGTTTGAAGATGGAGGGAATTTGGAAATGGAGGAAATTTGGGAATGGTGTTTGGAAATGGAGGAAATTTGGAAATGGCATTTGGAAATGGAGGAAATTTTTGGAAATGGCGTTTGGAAATAGAGGAAATTTGGAAATAGCATTTGGAAATGGAGGAAATTTGGAAATAGCATTTGGAAATGGCGTTTTGGAAATGGAGGAAATTTGGAAATGGAAGAATTTTGGAAATGTCGTTTGAAGATGGAGGGAATTTGGAAATGGAGGAAATTTGGGAATGGCGTTTGGAAATGGAGGAAATTTTTGGAAATGGTGTTTGGAAATAGAGGAAATTTGGAAATAGCATTTGGAAATGGAATTTGGAAATGGAGGAAATTTGGAAATGGCGTTTGGAATAAATAACACCGTTAAATAGGGAAAAAATTGTAACTAATCAATTTCATCAAACTTTCCCCAGTTGATTAATCACAGTACATTAAGACAATTATTTTGTATTACAAGTTTTCTGAAATGTTATGTTTAAATATGCAAATGAGGCATTATATAATTAAACATGCGCTAATTTGCATATGTTTTTTTCCAGAACAGAAATCTGAACATTGGATAAAGTCAGGTTCAAAACTCATGTTTGATTTTGGTGACATATTAGAGTAAAAGGTTTCTTTTTATCACTCCATAAATCAGAAAATACTGTCAACAGACAGGGAAAAAGTACATTTGCACCATGTTTTTAGGGATAAAATGCTTAATAAACCAGGCGAATGAAACCTTCAGAATAGAGATATGAATAAACAGTAAAGTTTGGTGTGTGTAAAGATGCTGACTCAAACTCACAGGCTTTAAAAATATGGCTTGAGATTGAAACATACAGTAAAAATAAATAAAATAAACAATAAAATAAACACTTGAATGTGCATTTTGGACAGTGCAGAACAAACATTCATCTGCTTTGTGTGGCGTTGAACATGAAAAGTGTTGCATCTGTTCTCTTCATAAATAAATAAATGCATAATCTAGCCTAAATATGCTCATCCTCTAAGTTCATGATTAAAAATGAAAATTTGAATGAAAATAAAAGCTATTAAATGTCTTATTATCACTAAAATATGAACATTTAAATGACGGGTAATAATAGATAATGACGGCCCTGTTCGTCATGTTATGAAAGTGTCACTAAACAGATTTTTATGTAAAGTTCTCATCAGCAGGTGTCAATATTTTAAAGACGTGCATCATGGTCCTGATGTCCTTCACCACCTGTGGTTTCCTCTAAAGAGCTTTACATAAAAACGTAACTAAGAATACTTTCATCATTTTACCAACTCGCAGTCATTTCACAGTTAACAGGCTGTTAGTAAAGATCCAAACTGTTATTGTGATCCGCCGGGGGAAACTGGCTTTCACACACGCCGGACCCCCACAGCGAGAAGGACTGTTTCCACACCAGCCCATCTCAAGAACTTGCTCTTTCAGCCCAAAACACAAGCGCCGGTGTCCGCCCGAGGGTCCGCGCCCGCTGTGAGGATGGCAGCTAGAAGACACGGCTCTACAAACCCCCGCTGACACGCTCACTAGTGCTGTCGACACCACCGACACTGAATATTCAACCACTAAAACACCTCAACACAATGCAGCAAGTGGACACAGGAATAAAGGGAAATCTCAGCATCCATCCTCTTTCTGTTCTCATGTTGAACCAAGAACATGAAGTGATTTGGTTTTTGCTAGAAAGGCCACAGACAAACAGATCTGCTGCTGATAATAAAAATGAGAGCAAGCTTTATTGCATCAGGAAACTATATTACACACCAAAGCTGCTCTCAGACTCGCCGTCCTCATAACAAATAATGAACACAGGAGCTTTCAGGAGCATCAGGACAAATCAAGAGCGCATCTATCAGCCGCTGAGAGTCATGTGGGGTGAATCCTGAAACCCGATCAGAACATGACCGGGTCATATTTCACTAGAAAATCATAATGTGGAAATAATATGTGCATAAAGAAAATAAAGCAAAACATGGAAGGACCTAAAAAGGCAAACAACCTTAATGGTCCTTCAGACTATTTTAGCTTAATTTTCTTTATGTTACAGTATATATGTTACAATAAGTTACAATATAAAAAATTATAAAAACTATATTAAAAAAAATAAAAACTGTATATTTTGTTGTTTACATTCAGTTAGAATATAATAGTAACACTAATAAATCCAAAACAAAATATTTTGAATTATTTAATTTTTTAATTTACATTGAAAATATAAAAATAAAGGGATATATATATATATTTATATTTTCAATGCAAATTAAAAAAATAAATAATTCAAAATATTTTATATATATAAAGGCATTTTAAAGATTTTAAAGTGTCAAAAGGTCATTCGGTTTAACCGTCCAAAGGCCAATACAGCCATTTCATTTGTGATTAAAATATCTTAAAATGTAATAAATGTATATATTTTTTATTCTGGCATGATTTTATAACATCATATCTCAACATAGTGCAAAATGGTATTAAAATTATGTGCAGAAGTCGTTGCTTTGTTATGAGAAAGAAAGTCCAGAAAAATAAATTTCATTGATGTCATTCGGAGTAACCAATATAAAGGGACCATTTTGGATCAAGTCATGCGGTCAATGTCATGTGACAGGATGTGACATCATTCAGACACCTGGAAAGGACCACATGGTCATGAAGCAAAGTAACTAACTCTCTTTTAACTATTTGAAAAATTCATGTTTTCACTTGCTCATACGCATGACCCGAAACATCAGGTCATTCGGTACAACCGCTATAAAACATGGAAAATGTGGTAATATTTTAAAAACTTGTACTGAATATAAAATGTTTGATTGTCCTTTTGCTAGCTAGCTAGATATCAGCTTGTTAGCATTGTTTGAAAATATCGTCATTCGGTATAACCAAAAGTGTCATTTGGTAAAACCGAAATTTTGGTTAAAACGAAGGGCTTTTTTGGTGACAAATTTTGTCCATCTTGCAAAAAATGACAAAAGCAGTGTCAATTGATTATAAAAACCACAATCTCATTATTAACACTTAATAAAACTTGCATGAATGAGAAAGTGCAGGACGTGGTTGATGTTAAAAGAATTATTAAGCACAATAGGCTTTACAGTTGGGAAAAAACATCTGATGTGTAACATTATATTAGATTCATACATGAACTATAAATACTAAAAAAAAGGAAAAAAAAACAAAAACAAAACAAAACCCTACAAAAATGTACCACAGTACCACCGTGATTTTTGGACATTTATCATGGCAGTACCATGGTATATTCTGAAGTATCTTGTATCACTATTCATGTCTCTGAAGGCCCGTGTGATGCTATTTAAATCTGTTTGTCTTTCCGTCTGTTTGATTCCTCAGGTCATTTTCAATCTGGTATCGATGTGGCACAGCGTCTGCACCAACGAGACAACAAACACGTGAGATCATGCATCTATTTTTCAATTATTCATCCGAGCGCTGTTCCAGGAACAGTTCATCTGATCCAGATCAGCAGATATTGTTAGGATGTCTGAGTTAAAGGTCAGTCCCTCTCTCCCTCCCGTTATCTCTGTGTCCCGTCTGCACGTCATTTCCACTTTATTCCTCTCCTATTTCGCTGACAGCACAACAACATCTCACAAAATCTGCCCTGAAAGCCTTTGAGATGGTTCTGTCTGGAGCTGAAGATGCATAGGAGGGACTGCAGATGGGATTCAGTCTTACAGATGGGCAGAATGAATCTGAATCCCAAATGAAGATGTTCCTCTGAAGCGGCTCTAAAAGATCTCAGAGAAACACTTTCATACTAATGCTCACGGGATAATAACAGGGTTCCACATCACTTGAAACATACTTTAAGAAAAAACATAAACACAAGCCCCATTTCATATGTTGTTGTGCTGAAATGTGCAAGAACACAACTTATAGTGCAACACAATTCTCAGTGTTGCCACAAGGGGCACTATAGCCATCCTTAACACAAACTGTTTTTAAATGAGAGCATTTAAATATATAGTCATTTTGGTTATTTGTCAGTTTCCAAATAAAAGGATATCAAACAAGATGAAGTCTCTTTCATTTGTAAAGCATTTAATTATCTATCTCATTCTTTAATAGGATTTTTGCTATTGAAAACAACTATATTGTGATATACAGTTGAGGTCACATACAGCTGTTGAAGATTATATACAACTGTATATGGGCCATGCATGTATGCAAATTGTATAATATCCAAGGTACACATTTCTAGTAATTGTGCAGTTAATTCTCATATTGTATTTTCAGAAAGTTTTGGAATATTTTTCCTCTCCCCAGATTTGTCACTACTGAAACACAATAGTAAATAATTTAATAAGTTACATTGACCTATTAAGATTTTGTTTACATCTACCTTGTAAATATATTTTTTTGCTATTTTTAAAAAAGTTTTCACAGGTAAATCAATAACAATTACAATTTCAACAATATTTCAAGTGTAATTTATGAGATTTGTTGCATTTTGAATCCAGTCTTTCTTTGTAAAAGGCATAAAGTTTATCATACTGATTTTAAAGTGAAGGATTCATTAGTCTGAATATACATTGATCCAAACACTATAATAACATCTTAGTTGATCATTCAATATACTTTATTTTTGACAAAACATCCCATGTTTTGGTCGTGACTGCACAGTTTTGGTAGTGACAGTAATGTGTTGGTAGTGACCACATCACATTACACAATTTTAACTCACATACTAACACTAATGATTTGCATAATAAAACATACTAAAAATTCGAATGAATTAAATAACTGTACTAAAATTTAGTTTATTTCCCCCAAATAAATGATTATGTGTTCCCTTTTGTCGCTACAAAAACAATGATGTCACTACCGCAATAGTCACGACCGAAACATGCGGTGACAATTTTAGATACTTTTGAGCCTTGCTCAAAGATGCTAATCAGCACATGGTTAGCTAGCACAGTTCTGAACAGTTGTAAACACATAAAAACTTAATTTTAATCGAATAACCCCCAAAAAACAATGTTGTTGTTTCGGTTGTGACTGTTTCGGTAGTGACAATTTTAGATACTCTTGAGCCTAGCTCAAAGATGCTAATTAGCACATGGTTAGCTAGCACAGTTCTGAACAGTTGTACACACATAAAAACAAAATTTTATGGAATAACCCTAAAAAACAGTGATGTCACAACCGAAACTTCACCACATGTTTCGGTAATTACAATTTTAGATACCTTTGAGTCTAGCTCAAAGATGCTAATCAGCACATGGTTAGCTAGCACAGTTCTAAACTGTTGTACACATAAAAACTAAATTTTATGGAATAACACCCAAAAAAAGTTTGCTTAATTGCAGAAAAAAGTGTTCAGTAGCGACGTTCCTTAAAGTTACACACAGATTTTCTTTAAGTGTGTTAAAATCAGTCTCAGCCAATGGACTCAAACATACACTGTTTCGGTAGTGACATGAAAATACGGGACACATTTTTTTTTTTTACATAAAGTTTCATGATTTAAAAATAAAATCTTTTTTTTTTTTTTACTTCACTTAAAAAATTGAAAAAAATTGAAAAAATTATTTCAATATCATTTTCACAAGTTGAAATTTAGGGGTTATGGTTCGGGACAGACACCTCCCAACTGAAAGTACCCAATAAATGATGATTTTATATATATTAAGCTCATTGATATTTTAAATATTATTGTGGGATTCAATAGATAATAGAAGGATCTTAGTAAACATCTAAAATTTGAATACATAAATGCTTCTTAAATGTGTTTTTTCAATTCTGTAGAATGCCCCATATAATAACTGAGATATAAAATTTGTCTTGAGTTTGGTGGCTGTAAACACATGATCTGTGGATGATTTGTGTCTCTAGACTCAGTGACTGATTCTTCGTCCTGTAATCGTCTGTTAGCGCGGCCAATGACATCGGCTTACAAATAATTAGATGCTGCTGTGCCGCTTCCAATCAAACAGAGAAATAATTACGGGCCTTTATATCTGTTCCTGTAACTGAAGTCTTTTGTTTCAGGATGCCTCGTGTAAACGGATATTACATGACATTGCTAAACATTAAAGAGATCATATTTTTGATTTAAAAAATCCCTGTATAAACCAGTCCAGTTAAACCGTAGACTATGGCTGCTTTGATGTTTATTAGACGCACATCCACAATTCTCATCTGTTGCTCGATCTCCACACACATTCACACAAACCTACAGAAGCTTCTTTGTTAGTTGAATCTCATGACTATTGATCTGAATGAAATAGATGTGAACACTGCCCTGCTGCTTCATTGTAAGTGACCGTTCCTTCCTGAAATCAATATTCTCCCGGTGGATGTAAAGTGCTCTACAACCCTTAACGGCCTCAGAAGCTCCCTATAAAGCCTTCAGCTGAACACTACATGAGGAGGATCGAGTGAAGAGCCCATTTCTATCATATCCAACTGACCGAACCGCCCCTAAACACGTCTTTCCTCATTATCTTCAACATGACACGACTAACGGTTGGACGGGGCATCAGAACGTCATCTATCTCCACTCTTATTGATGAGGTTTAAATCGCTCTTCTTCTCCAGTGCAGTGATGCACAATGAAGACAACCCAAGATTTCTCTGTCTGAGGGTCAGTCAGCATTCATTTGTACACGCTTGAATGATCTGAGCTGCAAGAAAACAACATCTATCGTTTATATGCACACAGATAATTGGATCGATGGCTCAATCGGACCGAAAAGCCTTCATGTTTTCGGATTGAAAGAGGTTGTGTAGACATGAAATTTTCATTCGGGAAAATAGATTACTGGAGTATATTTTACAAGACAATACTCTTTTAGTCTTTCTACTTCAAAATTTCACATTTCATTCAATGTTACTTGCCATTTCTTTGTAAATAATTGTGAAATATACTAGCAATTTCCAAGTGAAAATGGTTTCTAAATATTTAGGTTGCTCTCCGATGTTCAAGAATCAACTTTTTCCTCAGAAGTTTCTCCTAAAATTCCTTTGGAGACATAAAAAGAGACAAATGAGTCAATAGTTGCTGTCAGAAGCTAAGGAAGGTTTGGCTTGAATGGGAGAGTGAATGTGGAAATCAGCTCTGATTATTCAATGAGAAACGTTCTCTCAAACATTTAAATTCACAATTTGGTATCTGTGCAAATCTGAATCCAATCTCAGATGTTTCTGAGATCTGAAACTCTAGATGAGACACATATAAGATTACTGAGGTCTTTTTCTTAGGAGGAACATCAGAGAAGCAGGAAACTTCAGCAAAAGTCTCCATTTGATCTCACTGCGGTCTAGGAGAAACAATTAAGATATTAACTCCAAATTGAGATCAATTTGGTATCTGAGCAAATCTGAACTCAATTTAAGATGCTGCAGAGATCTGAAACTCCACAAGAAATACATTTGTGATTACTGGGATCTTTTTATCAGGAACAACATCTGAAAAGCAAAAAAAGTCTCCATTCGATTTCACTGCTGTCTATGAGAAACCATTAAGATTCTCAAATTGTAAGCACTGCGTGGAAATTATTGACAAACTCCATCCTAACTCCATATTTATGACCCATAAACAGAGCACAGAAGAGCACGAGACACGCACATGGAGGCCGAGCTCCTGAGGAAATAAAACTTTTATATAATACGATAAGCATCAGTACAACTTCTGTACATGTTGAGTACAGTAGCAGACCTCCATGTTTGTCCTGAACTCTCCATGTGCTTCCCTCGGAGCATGAGCAGGTGCAGTAAGAGTCGATCAATATCCCGCGGAGGACAGAGGGGTTTCTATTGATCTACTGTAAATATCAAGCGTACTGTGTTTGGCTGAAGGGGGTTTTAAACTGTAGCACAGTATGTACAGTACGCTTGAGGGAGGCTGGAAAGTCATAAAATAAACCCAACAGGATCAAATCCCCGTCAATCACTGTAGATAAAAAAACCCCCCAAAAAACTGCAATAACAGATAAATAAATAATATATAAGTAATAATAATAGTAGTGGAAATAATAATACTAATACTAATAAATGACCTGCAGAGCGAACAGAGAGACGTGTAAACCATTTATTTCACTTCTGAATGAATCAGCCGTTTGAATGAATCAAATGAATGAATGACTTAATCATTTAGACATTTACTGCCACCTACTGGCAGTTTTAGTTTCTTATTTAGAGCCTAATTTTATTTAAAAATTAATGTCAAATTTCCATATTAATTTTAAAAAATTAAAGGTATAGTTCACACAAAAATGAAATTTCAGTCATCATTTACTCAACCTCATGGTCCAAAAGTTCATGTGTAATAATTTCTATGCTGAATCAAATAAAAGATTTCTTTCTGAAGCTACTTTTTGTAATGTCTATTTGATGCTTTACACAATAATGACTTCAAATTATCTTTTTGGGTTAATTTCTCAGCTAAATTTGATGTGCGATTAAATTGTGATTAATTAATCGCCATCATGTAATTAATTAGATTAAAAATTTTAATTGCTTGTCAGCCCTAATATTTATATTAGAGATGCACCGACATATCGGCCAATAATCAGTAACAGTGAATTTTCACACTATTGGCTATTGGCCGATAGTTTAAAAACATCCTGTCAATCAAAAGAGGGCGGGAAAATGCACTGAATTTGTGCTTTGTGTAAAGAAAATGCTAAAAAAACGGTTTGATGTTCAATATTAATAGTAATTATATGAATTAATAACATTCAGAAAGTTAAGAAATATTAATTTAATATTCAGAATTTAGTTAATGTGATGAAATGGAGAGAATAAAGTTTTTATTTGCATTTCTTTCAAAATATAATAATTCAAAATATTATGACTAATTATAATTAAATTATCATTAATTTAAAAGAAGGTATAAAAGGAAGAACCCCCAAACTATCGGTATCGATATTGGCAGATAAAGTATATACAAATATATTATTATTTTTAATAATTTATTAATAATTATTTTTCTAGTTGTCAGTGTTATATTTGTATCATTGATATATATATATATATATATATATATATATACATATATATACACACACACTGTATATACAATAAATATAGTTTTTGTTAATATTTTGAATTATATTTTACTTTTATATTTTCATTTTCATTTAAAAAAAGTTTCAGTTTTTTTTTGTTTGTTTTTTTTAAAAGTCTATATATATATATTTTTTTTTATTGAGTTTTTGTTTTTAGTTCTAGCTTATTTGAGTATTTTAGTATTTAGTAAATGAGAAACGTTGCCTTGCCAAGTAGTTGAAATTAAATAAGTTAAAGTTTTTTTAATATTTATATATATATATTTTTTTATAGCTTTAGTTTTAGTTTACTATAAAAACCCTGCTAGTTGTTGGGGTTTTGCTTAAGCCTTAAGTTCGGCTGCAGGTATGATGGTGTCAGTATGATCTTCACCTTTGAGAAGTTAAGTTGAGGTTATATCAGCAACTTACATTAGACTAGTAGTGATAAAGTTGGTTGTTACATAAACGGCATTTTGCTATTGGCACCTGACATAAAAACATATTCCTTCTACCGCTCCACAAGCGTAGCATGACCTTAAACAGTACCAATGGCATTTAATATGCAACAATTCAGGCATTTCTAACATTCATGCAGAGTGAGTTTCTGTCCAGCTTTGATTATACTGTGACAGATGCAGCACATTTGACAGATATCTGAAAGCGTCTTCTGCAGGTGTTTTCAGCTCGGCAGCAGCATCAGGACTGAAGATGCGCGTGTATTTAACACTGATAGCCGAACCTGAGGGGAAGACGCCTAAATTGGGTTTAGATTGCTTTAGAAGCCTTAAGCATGTGGGGTGAGTTGCCATGGAGACGAGAAAGTTGAAGGCAAAGGAGCCACTAATGAGCCTTAAAAAACGATCCACAAGCACACAGACTCACAAACACTCCGACTCCGTCTCTTACATAACAGCGAGAGGGTTTTTACACACTAATACTGAATATACTCCACTAAACTGTCAACATCATATCTAGGTCAAAAAAGAAAAATTATGTTTAGCATAAAATGTTGCTTTATATTTCAACTGACAACACCACCATGTTGGAGAAGTATTTCATTTAATGTGTGCCGGGCTTGATTTTGTCCGTGGGGAACTGATTAGATGGTTGTGGTTTGCTATTGGTGGATCTCATGTGATTGACAGGTTGCCCCGCCCTTTGAAAGTGAAGACAATTTCCATTGGAAAATCAATAATGAAGACACAATAATAATCCCAGTCACAGACGCATTACTGCTGTTGTACCAAACAGGAAGTTCCCAGCGGCACCAGCTGACAATCAGCATTAAATGAAAGGCCACATTAAACGAACGGAGTGCAATGCACATCCACAAAGTAGTAAACAGCATCAGCCAACTTAGAAACGCTGATGCTTCACTTGGCACCGTGTGCTGCTCGCTTCAGTTTGCTTTGGACGCTCTCAAAGGGCTCTTCACAAAGGGCTCTTATTGAAAGTGTCGGCAAGCGGCCAGCGGCCCAAAAGAGCGGCAACGTTTAACAAGGGACGTAAATAATAATAATGCACCATCCTATGACAGATGAGAACCCGTGTGGAATATCAATGCGGAAGGAGCTGGAAACCTGAACGGCATTTCAAAAGGATCCCGGCGATTTGCATCAGGATGAGAACCGCGAACGGCTCCGGGAATAATGTGGGATTTAGAGGAAAAGCCTCGTGCACCCAATGAGAAGCTGAACTCGTGTGAGAAACTCTCTGTTCCTCTTATGACAGTCCAATGTTTCTAATCTACAGCTCCTTAATGGCTTTAATCAAGACCTCATTAAACCAGGTGAGTTATTATTCAGGTAGCTGTTATAAACATGTCAACAGTTTAACTAAGATTCTCTTCAAACGTTTGCTCCATCATGAGAGAAACTGATCTGACAGAGAGAAAACTAACTGTGGAGGTTCTATATGGAACTCTAGGGTTCCTGATTCAATTTTAAAGAACGATTTATGCCAAAAAAGGTTCAGTGTGGTTCTAAATGGAACTCTAGGGTTCTTGATTCAATTTTAAAGATCCCTTTATGCCAAAAAAAAAGGTTCAATGTGGTTCTAAATGGAACTCTAGGGTTCTTGACTCAATTTTAAAGAACCCTTTATGCCAAAAAAAAAAAAAAAAGGTTCACTGTGGTTCTATGTAGAACTCTAGGGTTCCTGACTCAATTTTAAAGAACCCTTTATGCAAAAAAAAAAAAAAAAAAGGTTCAATGTGGTTCTATGTAGAACTCTAGGGTTCCTGACTCAATTTTAAAGAACACTTTATGCCAAAAAAAAAAAAAGGTTCAATGTGGTTCTATGTAGAACTCTAGGGTTCCTGACTCAATTTTAAAGAACACTTTATGCCAAAAAAAAAAAAGGTTCAATGTGGTTCTATGTAGAACTCTAGGGTTCCTGACTCAATTTTAAAGAACACTTTATGCCAAAAGGTTCAGTGTGGTTCTAAATGGAACTCTAGGGTTCCTGACTCAATTTTAAAGAACCCTTTATGCCCAAAAAAAAGGTTCAATGTGGTTCTAAATGGAACTCTAGGGTTCTTGACTCAATTTTAAAGAACTTTTTATGCCAAAAAAAAAAAAGGTTCAATGTGGTTCTATGTAGAACTCTAGGGTTCTTGACTCAATTTTAAAGAACCCTTTATGCCAAAAAAAAAAAAAAAGGTTCAGTGTGGTTCTAAATGGAACTCTAGGGTTCCTGACTCAATTTTAAAGAACCCTTTATGCCAAAAAAAAAGGTTCAGTGTGGTTCTAAATTGAACTCTAGGGTTCTTGACTCAATTTTAAAGAACCCTTTATGCCAAAAAAAAAAAAAAAAGGTTCACTGTGGTTCTATGTAGAACTCTAGGGTTCCTGACTCAATTTTAAAGAACCCTTTATGCAAAAAAAAAAAAAAAAAAGGTTCAATGTGGTTCTATGTAGAACTCTAGGGTTCCTGACTCAATTTTAAAGAACACTTTATGCCAAAAAAAAAAAAAGGTTCAATGTGGTTCTATGTAGAACTCTAGGGTTCCTGACTCAATTTTAAAGAACACTTTATGCCAAAAAAAAAAAAGGTTCAATGTGGTTCTATGTAGAACTCTAGGGTTCCTGACTCAATTTTAAAGAACACTTTATGCCAAAAGGTTCAGTGTGGTTCTAAATGGAACTCTAGGGTTCCTGACTCAATTTTAAAGAACCCTTTATGCCCAAAAAAAAGGTTCAATGTGGTTCTAAATGGAACTCTAGGGTTCTTGACTCAATTTTAAAGAACTTTTTATGCCAAAAAAAAAAAAAGGTTCAATGTGGTTCTATGTAGAACTCTAGGGTTCTTGACTCAATTTTAAAGAACCCTTTATGCCAAAAAAAAAAAAAAAAGGTTCAGTGTGGTTCTAAATGGAACTCTAGGGTTCCTGACTCAATTTTAAAGAACCCTTTATGCCAAAAAAAAAGGTTCAGTGTGGTTCTAAATTGAACTCTAGGGTTCTTGACTCAATTTTAAAGAACCCTTTATGCCAAAAAAAAAAAAAAAAAGGTTCAATGTGGTTCTATGTAGAACTCTAGGGTTCCTGACTCAATTTTATAAAACACTTTATGCCAAAAGGTCAGATGTGTTTTTTATGATGATATACTGTATTGCACTGCTTTATGAATCGCATTGAATAAAGTGCTGCAAGTATGATGTATTTTTGTAGGCCAAATCCCGAGTTGCATTTTAGCACTTCCAGTTCCATCCAGTGATGTCCAGCTCAACAATGAATCGTTCTTTTTAATGAACTGGTTGAACTACACTATATAAACCAGCATGTGACAGTATTTCAGCTGTGCAGACAGAAATGACCGCGTGCTTATGTATTTAGCAGCAGTTTAGCATTGACTAGCATGTCATATAAAGCTAATGAAAAGAGCTCCAGTGAAGCATGATATGAGACTCTTATAAATTCACAGTACTTGATGATGTTAAAACATTGTGAGCTAATAAAGATCTCATAAATACATCAGTCCCAAACTTATTATTCCAACTAGCATCATTTCTCTTGTCAAATACAGCTGTGTTTTGGATTTTTTAATTTTATTTTATTTTTGCATGGTTTCTAGGCTGTTTTAAGTGATTTCTAGGGCAAAACCTTTGTAGTACATATTAACTTTTGGCCAGAGAATAATAATGCAAGGTTTTGCCAATCAAGCGAGACGCTGCATCAAACCCAAGGAGAAGTACGATTGGACGGCGTGTGTCATTAGTTTGAATGAGCCGAGCTTCTGTATATGAGACACTTTTATGGACCTTCTGCTGGCTAATTTACTGCAGGAGGTTTGTTACCGGCTCTATTTCTGCACTTCATTAAACCACGCCGCATATGCTCCATCCGCATTCCAGGATTCGCTCCATATTACAGCAAATGGATTCTGGCATCTGGCGCCAAAATTTGTCACAACCAGAAAGACGTTCCGAAAATCACACCGAGAGATGCGAAGCTCGCTGGATGAGCGTACGAATGGAAAACGCTGCATGAGAAGCGATGCGTCCATTAAAGAGGTTCCTGCATCCCTGCACATAATAAAATGCTTTATTAAAAGCACACAGAGAAGAGGAGGAAATGATGAATGTATTCTTCTGTTTTCTAAGTTGAGTAATGTGACTCTATTGCCGATACACCTCTAGTGCAAGAACTGAATCTGAATAATAGAAGTGTCTCTGATGGAGAATGAAATTCACATTTCCTCACTGATGCTCTTTACACTGAATGAATGAATCTATCTATCTATCTATCTATCTATCTAATATGTATTTGTTTGTCTATCCATCTGTCAATCCGTCCATCCATCCATCTAATATCCATTTGTTTGTCTATCTGTCCGTCCATCCATCAATCAATCAATCAATCAATCAATCTAATATCCATTTGTTTGTCTATCCGTCTGTCAATCCGTCCATCCATCCATCTAATATCCATTTGTTTGTCTATCTGTCTGTCCGTCCATCCATCCATCCATCAATCAATCAATCAATCAATCAATCAATCAATCTAATATCCATTTGTTTGTCTATCCGTCTGTCTGTCAGTCCATCCATCCGTCCATCCATCCGTCCATTCATCCATCCATCCATCCATCTAATATCCGTTTGTTTGTCTATCTGTCCGTCCATCTATCTATCTATCTATCTATCTAATATCCATTTGTTTGTCTATCCGTCTGTCTGTCAGTCCATCCATCCGTCCATCCATCCATCCGTTTATCCATCCATCCATCTAATATCCGTCTGTCTGTCCATCCATGTATCTATCTATATATCTATCTATCTATCTATCTATCCAATATGTATTTGTTTGTCTATCCGTCTGTCTGTCAATCCGTCCATCCATTCTTCTGTCTACCCATCCATCCATCCATCTAATAGTATCTGTTTGTTTGTCTATCCATCTGTCTGTCCATCCATCTATCTATTTATCTATCTATCTAATATGTATTTGTTTGTCTATCCGTCTGTCTGTCAATCCGTCCATCCATCCATCCAATATCTGTTTGTTTGTCTATCTGTCTGTCTGTCCATCCATCCATCCATCCATCCATCCACCTATCTATCTAATATGTATTTGTTTGTCTATCCGTCTGTCTGTCAATCTGTCCATCCATCCATCCGTCCATCCATCCATCCATCTAACATCTGTTTGTTTGTCTATCCGTCTGTCAATCCATCCATCCATCCATCCATCTAATATCCGTTTGTTTGTCTATCCGTCTGTCTGTCCATCCATCCATCTATTCATCTATCTATCTATCTATCTATATATCTATCTATCTGTTTGTCTATCTGTCCATCCATCCATCTGTCATTCTATCTGTTGATCTTTCTGTCTGTGTAACATCTAGCAACAGCCTAAAAGGCAAACAAAAAAAAACACCCAAAACACCCTAGCAACTACCTAGAACATCTTGGCAACGACATTATAATGTCCTAATAACTAACCAAAACAACAACAACAACAAAAAAAACATAGCTACCATCCAAAACATCCTAGCAACCACTCAGAACAGAATAGCATCTACCTAACAAAACCTTAAATTCCTTAAAATATGAGGCAGAATGCTGCTCTTTTCCATATAATGACGTCATGCAGTGATCAGACGCTGTCAAGCTCCAAAATGCAACATAAAGGACCTTCTCAAATCTTAAAGACATTTAAATATGTTAAAAGCAACACTTGATCTCAATGATACCAAATGTCTGTTTTTGTTTGTTGTAACTCAAACAAAAATTGGCAGCTCCAACTATAAGTGTTCACAAATGACATTTGAGAGATGTGGAATAATAGAATAAAAGATAATAATCTGGGTTTGTTCCTCAAAACTTTTCATATAACTTCAGAAGACTGGAAATAAAGTCATACGGTCATGATACCTTTCTGTCACTTTTAAAGCTTGACAGTGTGAATCACTGTGTGTCATCTCATTTTGGAGGAATGAAAGTTATATGAGTTTGAAACAACATGAAGATGAAATGTTTTCATTAAACCAGCCCGCACAATGATGGGCTCGTGTCTTGAAAGCTAAAGACATTATTGGCCACTTTGAATATGGAAATGAAAGAAGAAAGTGTTCACGCTGCCTCTGGGAATTAAAATCAAGAACGAAGGGTCGCCTAAATCCTTAAACAGACTCGAGGCGCAGAACAAAGACATACAGCATTAGAGACGATGTACAAAAACATGTCAATCACAGCTGAAGCACACGTCTACATCCCTGACCCGTCGCAGACTCAAACACAGACTCTCACAGGAGTAAAACACCTCACTCCTGATGGCCGACTGCATCAGCGCCGCATGAAGATCAGCGTCCGTTACGTGAGGTGTGTGAGTCAGGGTTTCAACACCTCTTGACCTTCACATTAAAAAATACTGCAGTGTCACAGAAGAATTTAATACAGTTTCTACATAAAAGAACTGCAGTCACATGTGAACATTGAGAGCAAACTAAAGCAGTAACTGTTCAAAAGTAATGTATTTGTCTCTTCTGCACAGCAATGCTGTATTTATTTGATCAAAAATACAGTAAAAATAGTGAAATATTATTACAATTTAAATCAGCTGTTTTCTATGTGAATATATAGTAAAATGTAATTTATATCCAGTGATCAAAGCTGAATTTTCAGCATCATTACTCCAGTCTTCAGTGTCACATGATCCTTCAGAAATCATTCTAATATGAAGATTTGCTGCTCAGTTATTGTAATTATTTTTGGTGCTCAATTAGTTCAAAACAGTTCTTGCAGCTTCCTAATTTTGTGAAACTGAAGCTTTTTTTTCATGACTCTTTGATTAATAGAAAGTTCAAAAGAACAGCATTTGAAATAATATCTTTTGTAACATTATAAATGTCTTTAATGTCACTTTTGATCAGTCTTTGCTGAATAAAAGTATTAATTTCTTTCCAAAAAAACCTTACTGACCCCAAACTTTTGAATAATAGTGTATTTGAAGTAAGAAAAAACCTTTTCTCTAAATGTAGATTAAGAAATGTCAACTTACTAAAATTGAAAACTTACATTTAATTGCTGCATTAAATCAAAGTGGTGCCAAATTTGCAATCTTTAAACCTTTTGCTCCTTTTAGACTACTTGAAATTAATTACTCAAGCAGAAACTCTGAAAAAATATAAAATTAAGGTTATAAAAAGTTAAATGAACAACACACAATCTGATGAACACATCTTGTTTTGTTCATGACGGCACCGAATGAAATGTCATTCGGTGATCAGTGGCAAACAAGGTCAAAGTTAAAATTGAGAACTTGTGTAGCAGCGTTTGACCTGAGAGAATCATGCTCATTAAAGGTGCGACAAACGGAGGAATAACGCTGAATCTAGGACTGCAGCATCGATCACAGCAACACACGGACTGTATTTCAGTCCTCCAACCCAAAAGTTCTCGTTATCAAGCAACTGAAAGAGTTTCCTCTCATGACGGCTCCACAGGTGAGATGAGCTGATTTCATTACCCACGTCTCCCTCCTGCCGCACGTTCACTGTTCGTCATTAATGGCCGCTGCTGACATCACAGACTCGTTATTGATATAGTTACAGTACGTGGAATCGACTTTGGTGAAGTTCATTCGGGTTAGGCTCGTCATTCATTCTGGAGGAAGGTTCATTTGAAGTTTAAAGAGGACTTATTCTGCTTTTTTCCATCTTTCTTTAGTGTGTAATGTTGCTGTTTGAGCATGAAAAAGCTCTGCAAAGTTCCAGTTATTCTCTATATCAGTGTCACTGTTTCTGAACTCCCTGAAACGCCTCCATTTTAGTCTTGAGTTTTCTTCCGGGAACGAACACGTCACAATATTCCTCATTTAAATAATTCATACGCAGAATAAAGGGGCGGGGCCTGGTTGAGTTAGTTAGTAGTGTGTTGAAACTGGCGGTTATGGTAAGGGGCGGGACATTTCCCAAACACCAATCACAACACACTGCTCCAGCCGACCAATCAGAGCACATTGTGCTTTTCAGAAGGAGGGGCTTCATAGAGACAGGAACTAAACAGAGCGTTACTGACAGACTGGGAAAAGAGGAGCTGAACAATGGAGAATATGAGGAAAATAATCAACATTCAAGCAGGAAAACCTGTTCTAGTAGAGCCCAAAAACAACACCAAGACATTGTAAAAGGGCAATAAGAAGTCAGTCAATCAGTCAGTCATTAACACAACATAAACACATTCAGACCCTCCGATTCATGTCCTGATCACCCTGTGAAGGTTTATTATGCAATAATGACCAAATGCCATTGGATTTTCCTAATGAGATTTACAGGCTGCTTTGACAAAGAAATTCATTTATGCCCTGAATTTTTATCGATCAAAAACTGCAGAGATATAATAATTGAAATGCTGACTATCATAAAAACATTCATTGATAAACATAAATGTTTCTTGAGCAGCAAATCATCATATTAGAATGATTTCTGAAGGATCATGTGACACTGAAGACTGGAGTAATGATGCTGAAAATTCAGCTTTGATCACTGGATATAAATTACACTTTACTATATATTCACATAGAAAACAGCTGTTTTACATTGTAATAATATTTCACTATTTTTACTGTATTTTTGATCAAATAAATGCAGCTTTGGTGAGCAGAAGAGACTTTAAAAAGTCTTACTGACCCCAAACTTTTGAGCAGTAGTATGTAATATGGAAAGTTAATGCTGATTAGGTGATTGCATGAGATATGAAGTTTCAAATAAAAAAACCCTGCTTTTTTCCCCCTAAAATCACATCCATAAACAGCTCTTTGCCTTTTTTATTCAGTGCATGATGACTATTAGTTTGCTGCTGTAGATCTGTAGATCCAATCCAGACCTGCTCATGAGTCACAAACTATGATTCCAATTCTCTCATTCACATCCAGACGCTCCCCACAGTTCCTGCGAGTGGACAGAGATGAAGAAGCCACCGGCGTGGAACGAGACACCCTTAGAGACGCAAACAATATGCTCATATATCTTGTTCTCTAAACTTGACAGGTCTTTGGCTGTCGTGGCATGCAGAGCACTTTCAGGACAACGGCGTTCCCGCTGTGGCCACGCTTACACTGTCGCAGAGGCAAAAAAAGGATGATTTGAACCCACAGAGCTGTCGAACACAGGCTCATGGAGGAAACACTTCTTTTGTTACCTTTTTCAAAGGGCTTAGTTCATGCAAAATGAACATCCTGTCATCGTTTACTCATCCTCATGTGTGCGACCCAAATTTAGGGCTCAGATTTGGCAGCTCTCAAAACTCATTTGCAAATGCATATATTCGTGCACGTTTGACATCAGTGATGCCAGCAGTGTCTTAAAACCAATCATGACATTTAAGGCAAAATCTGTGTTTTTTCACGCATTGGTCAATTTTGCTTCCATAACATGCTTTCATTCAGAATAGTGGAAAGAAAACTCATTTTATTGCACTTTTGCATCTGTAGATTTCAATCCATATCTTTAAAGCGGTGAGTTTGAGTCAGAAATCTCCACTTCAGCAGCTTTAAACAGACCAGACTTTACAGTTTTATTCATGTCTCTGCACCGTAAAAATTCCACCAATTTCAACTTAAAAACTTAAGTTCAGTTCCAGCTTTAAATTTTTTAAGTATAATAAAATTGGTTGTACAAATCATTTCAAATTAAACTGACTTAAAAAAATGAGTTGAAACTGCTTAAGTTATGTAGAAACATACACTCTAAAAAATGCTGGCTTAAAAACAACCCAAGATGGGTTGAATATGGACAAACTTAGCGAATGGGTTGTTTTAACCCAGTGGTTGGGTTAAATGTTTGCTCATCCTGCTGGGTAGTTTCAATTAACCCAACTATTGTTTAAAAATTGCTATATGGCTGACCTAAAATGAACCCAAAACACCCCATTCGTATGGTTAAAACAACCCATTCACTGGGTTAAAACAACCTATTCGCAGGGTTAAAATAACCCACTCACTGGGTTAAAACAACCCATTCGTAGGGTTAAAACACCCCATTCACTGGGTTAAAACAACCCATTCGTAGGGTTAAAACACCCCATTCACTGGGTTAAAACAACCTATTCGTAGGGTTAAAGCAACCCATTCGTAGGGTTAAAACAACCTATTCGTAGGGTTAAAACAACCCACTCACTGGGTTAAAACAACCCATTCGTAGGGTTAGAACACCCCATTCGTAGGGTTAAAACACCCCATTCACTGGGTTAAAACAACCTATTCGTAGGGTTAAAATAACCCACTCACTGGGTAAAAACAACCCATTCGTAGGGTTAAAACACCCCATTCACTGGGTTAAAACAACCTATTCGTAGGGTTAAAATAACCCACTCACTGGGTTAAAACAACCTATTCGTATGGTTAAAACACCCCATTCACTGGGTTAAAACAACCCATTCGTAGGGTTAAAATAACCCACTCACTGGGTTAAAACAACCCATTCGTAGGGTTAAAACAACCCATTCGTAGGGTTAAAACACCCCATTCGTAGGGTTAAAACAACCCACTCACTGGGTTAAAACAACCCATTCGTAGGGTTAGAACACCCCATTCGTAGGGTTAAAACAACCCATTCACTGGGTTAAAACAACCTATTCGTAGGGTTAAAGCAACCCACTCACTGAGTTAAAACAACCCATTCGTAGGGTTAAAACACCCCATTCACTGGGTTAAAACCCATTCGTAGGGTTAAAACACCCCATTCACTGGGTTAAAACACCCCATTTGTAGGGTTAAAACACCCCATTCACTGGGTTAAAACAACCTATTCGTAGGGTTAAAGCAACCCATTCGTAGGGTTAAAACAACCTATTTGTAGGATTAAAACAACCCACTCACTGGGTTAAAGCAACCCATTCGTAGGGTTAAAACAACCTATTTGTAGGATTAAAACAACCCACTCACTGGGTTAAAACAACCCATTCGTAGGGTTAGAACACCCCATTCACTGGGTTAAAACAACCCATTCGTAGGGTTAAAACAACCCACTCACTGGGTTAAAACACCCCATTCACTGGGTTAAAACAACCCATTAGTTGGGTTTGTCTATTTTCAGCCCAACTTGGGTTGTTTTTAACCCAGCATTTTTTTTTTGAGTATATTATATGACTTATTGATATAATGTTTTTACAGTGTGATTTATATTACATTCTATTCCTAAAAACACAAAAATGTAATATTAATTTTACTGCAATTTCTGATTTATGGCATGATAAAAAGAGATATCCAGAAAACCTTGAACTCTAATATGTCAACAAAATAAAACAAGAACTTTGAACCTGAATTTATCTAATGTTTATATTTCTGTTCTGGAAATGTATGCAAATTAGTGCATTTTTAATTAGATGATGCCTCATTTGCATATTTAAACAACATTTCAGAAAACTTTCAATACAAAACAATTGTCTTAACGTGCTGTGACGTTTGGTAATATTAGTTAGTTTATATGTTTATACTATCCACCTTATTTTAGTTATACCGAAGACTTTAGATATACAAAAAGACAGCACACTCGTATTATTATAAATGGGAGAAAGTGCAACGCACAATATGGCGGAATAAGTCCCGCCTTCTCAATAAGAGCCAATCGGCAAGCAGTAAAGTCAACGTGTCACTGCAGCTGCTGTTAGAAGCGTCGGTTGCTTTTGAGCGTTTAGAAACAAAATTTATAAGACAGTTGTTGTCAGATTTTATTGGTGATTTCAAATATGAAAATTATTCACAAGCTTGAAGAACAGCTTTGGAGATTGCAGAAGACAGAAAAGTGGAATAATTTTGGCTAAGCATCTCCTATTGAACGATATGAGGGTGAGTAAATGATGACTATTCCTTTATAATAAACTCTCAGATCCGCTCAAAAGCATACTACTGTATTTGCCAAGGAAGTAACCTTTTCTAACTCATTATTTAACCCACATCCGAACAAAAAACCCCTCCTTCATCTACTTGGCCTGGTGTTTGTCGGTTGGCAGGCCTGTAGCTGTTATTTCCTATTGATCTGTCCACCTCCCTTGGCAAGAATAAACGCTTAATTCACATTTTGCCTTCGACTCCAAATCTTATTTGAGCGATTGACTGTTAATATGACTGGTTCAGTTTCTGAGAAGGTAAACAGATCGAGTTCATGCTTTATTGGTCTCTAACAGGGCTGAAGCGATGCGTTTGCACCATATTCAGGGTCTGTGAGCATCGATGTGTTTATTCCACTGACCTGCCGCCATCTCAGGGTCATGCTTGTTTGAAAACTCACCTGACTGACATTACACCTGTTTCTGGGTGGATATCAAGCATGATGCATAAAGGTAAAGTGTGTAATTATAGTGTTTGTGCAGCAGAGAGATCATTTCAGCCCTGTTAGAGACCAGTAAATCATTATTTAAACAGGAATCATTATTTTTGCAGCTCTGCTTGGTGCCGTTAGTGGTGCAGAATGGGTTTGGGATGTCGTAAATGTTTTGTCACCGCCGTCCTCGCAGCTCTCCATCTGGAAGCAGCTTCTCTTAGTGAGCGAGTGACTGATTTCGTTCCACTGAGCTGCTCAAAGTTAGGCAGGCAAATGGACGGCTAATGAAAGGACGTGGAGGCTCTCGCCGGGACGTTCGCTGATCGATGTGACCGCAGCCGGCCAGCAGATGGTCCGTCTGTATAATCAGTCAGGAGAACAAACAGGCCAGAACCTCGAGACCTGCATCAGCTCCTGAGGAAACACTGGACTACACAAACACACACACACACACACACACTAACAGCTGCAGCGATCAGTTAACTAGTGCTTCCACTGTTCAGTGAGTCATGTGAGAGGGAAATTCCCTTTTATTTTAATTTATTTTATTTTATTATTTTATTTAATTTTAATTTATTTTTTAAATAAAACATGTATATAATATAATATAATATAATATAATATAATATAATATAATAAAAAGCAGTTTGTTTCATATCTTTATAAAAATTAAATAAATATAAAAACCACAATATTTCAATATAATGTAATATAACATAATAAATAATAGGGGTGCAAAAAAATATCAATACACGTGAATATCACAATATTATGTTTGGAGATGCTGTATTGATTCTCAAAAACACTGTATCGATATTTATGTATTTGTTTATTTATTTTTATAAAATAAAATAATGAAAAAAAAACAAGAAATATCGCAATATATATTGTATCGTAACCCCTGTATCGTGATATGTATAATATAATATAATATAATATAATAAAGAAGTTGTTTGGTTTCATATCTTTATTAAAATTTAATAAATATAAAAACAATATTTTAATATTAAAAATATAATATAATATAATATAATATAATATAATATAATATAATATAATATAATATAATATAATATAAAGAAGCTGTTTGGTTTATATTTACAAAAACAAAATAAATGTAAAAAATATAATAATTTTAAATTATAACATTGTAATATATAATAAAAATATTATATTTTAATATATATAAACAAAGTTATGACAAAAGCTGTTTGATTTCATATCTTTACAAAAATAAAAAAGACATAATATTTTAGTATAAGGCAATATAATATAAAATAAAATAATAAAAAAACTGTTTGGTTTCATATCTTTACAAAAACAAAATAAATGTAAAAAGTAATAATTTTAAATAATTTAAAATTATTATTTATAATAATAATAATTTTAAATTATAATATATAATAAAAATATAATATTTTAATATATAAAAATAAAGATAAGAAAAAAGCAGTTTGAAAAAATAGAAAAGATATATTTTAATATAATATAATGTAATGTAATATAATATAATATAATATAATACATAATTAGTTGTCTATACTGCTAAAAAGAATCAAATTAATCAGCAAAACATTTTTATTTTATTATTATTATTATTTTTAATGATTCACTTTAACCACCAATTCACTAAAAGACGTCCTAATGCCGTATATCAGAGAGAGATCGTGTAGAAGAACACCTGAGATTATTTACTGGACTGTAAAGCAGATGATAAAAGTGTGACAAAAAGAGTGGGGGAAAAACGATGTTCTTTGTCACACTTCACCTCCACTCGCTGAGCGCTCATTACTGAAAAATCAACACTACTATCAAAACAGCTGCTGTCACACAACTGAAAAATTAAGTTACTGTAGTGAAGTTTGTACTTTTAGTTCATTAGTAAAATAAAGTAGCGTCTTCTGTTTACCTAGAGATGAAAAAGAAAATGCCCGATGTGTCCATTTTATTCAAAACACTCATCTCATCATAATAATGTCATCGAAAAACATGTAAGAAGGTACTTCCCAGCGGCAAAACAACTTCATTATCTGTGAACCTGAAGATGACAATCAAACACTTTCCTCAACTAAACTCCCATCCTCACTGAAATGCATCACATTATGAAAGTAAAATGCGTTGTGACTTTAAGACAGTAAATAGTGTCAATTTTGACTTTGCTTTGTCTTTCAGGTCTGATATTGATGGACCAATCTTTCATCATAACGCCAGCGTTTTAAGAGACCCACAACTGAGCCGTCCTGAATACAAAAACAGTTCAAACTATCTCAGCACATCATTACCATAATCATCAGCATTACGTTTCACTGAGAAAGGCCTGTTCAATTTGTCCGCATCACTTTCAGCTGTAATCAGAGCCCTGCAGTCGCGGCGCTATCGCTGATTACTCCGTCCACACGTCAGCGGTGAATCCGCTCGCTCGTGCAGCTCGCCAGCCAGAAGCCACTGAGAAACATTAACATTTCATAAACGTCTCATTAACATTTCATTAACGTAGCTTGTCGTCCAAACCGTAGGGTGCAGAGTTACTCCATTCCAGCCTGAACGAGATGCTGGACGGCGGGCGATAAGAGACGGACCGGCCTGGATTAGACTCTCAATGGAGCCGGTGATCCGAAGCCGAGCCACAATGACGCGCGCACGTGCCAAACTGATTGTCCGAGGCGCTCGCGGTCATTCGGGATTAGGTTGGTTGAACACATGAGAACTGGTGTCCAGTCAGTTTCCTCGATCTTTGATACAGCTGTTATTATTATGATGCTGATATAAAATAAACCAATCAAAATTAATATCACAATCAATCTACTGCACATTTTTTGGCCGTTACGTGTCAAAAACTGCTCCAGTACACTAATATTGTGTTTGTGTCATCAATCAGAAATGTTCACGGCATTTCACATTTCAACAATAAATAAACAAATAATATTAATAAAAACATATAAGGGTAAATATCACTGTTAATTAATGAGCATAGTTATATTAATGTAAATAAAACAATAATTATATACATAAAAAAAAAACTATATATATATATATATAATATTATGTACATTATATAATATTTTTAATAATATACATATAAAATTCATCAATCAGAAATGTTCATGGCATTTCACGTTTCAATAAATAAATAAATAAATAAATAAATGAAGGTAAATATCAGTGTTAATTACTAAGCATATTTACAATGATGTATATAAATAAAGCAATTTTAATAAGTATTTTTTTAATAAAATTTAATTTATATATATATATATAAAATGTAAAAATATATTTTTAATAACATTATATATATATATATATATAGTGTTTGTGTCATCAATCAGAAATGTTCATGGCATTTCACGTTTCAATAATTACTAAATAAATAAATAATAAAAATATGAAGGTAAATATCAGTGTTAATTACTAAGCATAGTTATATTGATGTATATAAATAAAACAATAATTATAATAATTATTATTTTATAAAATTAACATTATATATATAAATATATATAAAAAAACATTATATATATATATATATATGTGTTATTTGAAAGACCCCTTGTAGTCAATCACTTTATCCCTTAAAACTAATCTTTGATCACCAAAATTACATATTTAAATGTTTTTTTCCTGTGAAATAATTTCTTTATTGCTTAAAATAGCTTGAATGTAACTCGACACCCTTGCTTCATTTAGTATATGCGGATCTATGAATATGCTAATTAGCCCCGCCTCCACTCACTCACACCAGCTCAGAGATCCACTCGGTCAACTTACAGCAGGTAAACGCTGCTAATTCTTGAAGTGAAAACCTCCCGGCAGAAGACAGAAGATTCAGTGAAGACCTTTATAACATATTTTATCAGCATCACGCAGGCAGAAGCATGTAGAGAGTTTACAGAGTGTCTGATCTGCTCTGATTCCTCCATATGCGCCTGCGATTCTGAGCGTCTCTGGTGAACAATGACTGCTACTGAACCTTCGGCAGCTTCTCATTGTGTCATTTTGATTAAGACTAAACTAAAATACCAGACCGCTTCGGCTTTGCCAGATTGTTTGTCTTGGCATCAACCGAGCCGACCAATAGAGTTGATCCAAACAATGCATGCTGGAAAGCACTATCTATTCCCAGTATGGGACTCTTACAGCAACACAACTCAGTCTGAAAGCCAATATTTACACTTCATAATCTATAAAGTAGCACTAAGAAAACATAAACTGTTCCAAAGTGAGAAATCATGACGCATGCAATAATGTCAAAAGTCATAGTTAATAATTAGTTAATAGAGAGAATTGGACTGTAATCTAAAGTGTGACTATTGCACACAGTGTCTGTATTGTTATTACTGCAGAATTAGCTTTGTTGACATGTGGATATTGTTCCCAAATGTTAAAAATAAAAGCTTTTTATGTACAAATACAAGCTGTATTGTGTCAGATTTTAATCTTTTACTCATGCGCTTGTGCTTGTTCATCTCTCGCGCGTATTCCCACTGTTCCCGGCACCGTGTTTTACCGGTCTGCATATATTTCATGACTAGCTGGTTATCCGTGGTCATTTTTCCTGGCCTGCGGCACAGAGTGAAGACCTGTCATGGGCCGCTGCTTCATCGGGACGGTCATTATCACTGCCAAACCGAGTGTGTCTGCTGTGGTGGACGCCTGTATTCACTGAAGGCCTGAAAGTGTAGTGTACTTCTGAGGGATGAAATGCAAGGTGAAGATCTGCATGGTGTAGATATGCTATCTCTCATACTCTCATAAATAGTGTTGTAGTCAAGACCACCTTATCTAAGACCAAGACCAGATCAGCACTTAGGAAGAAAGCCTAAGAAATGTCTTATTTTTAATCAATAAATACAATTAGAATAGTAAGACACTATATAGAGCTGTTACCAATCAAATGAAAATCACTAACAACAAAATTCATTGTTGCACTGCAGAGGTGACACAGATGGTGCATCTGAAATTACAAATGCCTAAACAATATTTTGTTTATTGAACGTTTGTATAAAATCGATATCACATTTGCAATTATGTGAAAACAGCTCTCTTGCTCTTGTTATATTGCTTTTTTAATAATTATATCATATGTTGTAATATAAAAATCTAGATCTTGTAGTTTTGTGGGCATTTGTATTAATCCTTCATTAATTTCTGACCTGGCACAACAGTATATTGATTATTGTTAATTGATTGCATCTGAATCAAGAAGTTTGATGTTAATAAATCAGAAAATGCAGTGGCAATTTAGTGATATCCTCGCAATTGTGGTCTTGACCGGTCTTGAAATAATATTGCGAGTCCTCATAGTCTGATACCAAGACAAGACCAAGATCTTCAAAAAATTATCTTAAGACCGGTCTCGATTACTACAACACTACTTATAAAAAATTAAAGGAAAAAACAGTCAGTTTCTACTGAAAAAAAAAAAAACAACTCTCAAAGATCTCACATCTCTCTCCTTTAGAGTTTAAAAAGAGAAAATAGTCTTTAAAATAACCCCAAAAGTTTGGGGTCAGTAAGATTTTTTAATGTTTTGAAAGTCTCTTCTGCTCACCAAAGCTGCATTTATTTGATTAAAAATACATTAAAATTCTGAAATATTTTTACAATGTGAAATAACTGTTTTCTATGTGAATATATAGTAAAGTGTAATTTATATCCAGTGATCAAAGCTGAATTTTCAGCATCATTACTCCAGTCTTCAGTGTCACATGATCCTTCAGAAAGCATTTTAATATGATGATTTGCTGCTCAAGAAACATTTATGTTTCACATTTTTGTGGAAACATATTTTTCAGGATTCTCTGATGAATAGAAAGTTCACTTTTTTACAGTCACTTTTGGTCAATTTAACGTGTCCTTGCTGAATAAAAGTATCAATTTCTTTCCAATATAAATTGGTTTACATATTGGACATTTGTTTTTTGACCACTGAAAATGTGTACAATTCACTCATGGAGCCACATTAAGATCTCCATATCTCTGGAAATGAACCATATTGGGCCTTTAAACTGAAGACACCAAAAGAAAAGTTTGTGAAGAACCAGAATCTAAAAGGATATTAAGATATCTTTAAAACTTCTTGAGTTACAGGCATGCAAACTTGAGGCAAAAAAACACTATAAGTGCTTCTTTCCCATTTTTGAACCGTCACTGTTGGCATTTAATGAAACAACGATGGCTGAAGTCAACATATTTTACTAACAGACCTACCAATCTCTGTGTAAAAATAAAATAATGATGCTGCCATCTTTCTAAAGTCATTTTTACACCCCTCTAATTTGACCCCTCATTTTGACCCTCCTCTACAAAATAGTGGATTACTCAGTAAATATTCATCTGTGACATTTAATATGTTGTTTTTCATCACTATTTATGTTTGTCTTTCTACTGAAAAAATATTAACAAAATCAAAAATTTGAGCCGGGGGACTAGATGTAATAGTAGTACACAGAATGACCTATTAATAATTTTGAATTGAAGTTCCCTTCTGCCAATCAGATGTTTTCAACCCAGCCAATCATGACACACTGGCATAACTACCACAAGTGAGCATAAATGATTAAATAATGAATATGAAAAGCACCTACAGCCGTGACCCTTTCCCTCATCTGTCACCTTGATGTCTCAGTTGTTTAATGCGGTTATTGTAACATCAAAAGCCTGACCAATCTCTGGCGCTCATCAAAGCCCTTTGAGACGTCGCCTACGAAAACAGGCTTTGCATCATCCATCATCTCCGTGCGCCGCGCTCACATTTGACTCCACGGTCCAAGAGGTTCAACAATTAATAGAAAGCATCTTTCCAGAGGCTTCTTAAATGTCAAACCTGGACGTGAATGCTAATGGAGGCCTGGCGACAACAATCGAGACGTTTATTTGTCCTTCTCAACCCAAGTTTATTTATTTCTAATCAGAAAAGCTTCCGGTAGCTTATTAGCGCTGTGCTAATCCATACGCCCCAGCGTGAAATGAGACTCCGTGGATCTGGGCCAAGCAAACACACGCAAGCTCATTTTCCCATGTTTTGTCTCTCTGTCAGAGCCTATTTGCATAAAATCCAATTTTCCCACATGGAAAGCTCAGCGCTATAATGGACGCTCAGGGCGGATATCACGCTGAATGGGATGGCTGATGCCGATTGTCCCATTTCAGAGTCAAAGAATCAAATAGAAGACATTCAATTTAGATTCAAAAGGCTTGGAAAACAATCTAAAGTTGAAAGTTCACTTCTTGAGAACAACATTGAAGTCTAAACTATCATTGCTCAACAAAATCCACTCTTTATTTCACAGTGTCCAACACATTACATATGCTTTATAGTCAAGGAAGACTTATGAAAATCAAATTTGGTAAGTCTTGTGTGACCAATTCATCATCTTGTATATAAAGTCTGGTCATTTCTGTTTCCAAAATGTCTATTTTTTGTTGCAAATATACAAACTCAGTATGGGTTTTACTAGGTACAAGTTGTTAATTAATATTACTCAGTACTTAAATGTAGAATTACTGTACACTGTAACAGGGACACCTTAAAATAAAGCGTAACCCAAAATCCTAATTATTGTATCTCATTACATGTCCTTTACAGCTAATCCAATGGGATTTTAGCACGCACACCAGGTGATATTTACCGCATGGAGGTATTTCGGTGTATTTGTCTCCCACGAGACGGATAATCCTCACAGAATCCGTCCTCTCCTACGCACTCATCTAAAATTAAAGAGAAACCTTGGCACGGAGGTCAAATCAAACGTCCCGTGAGCTGCAAACAGAATCACACTTACCATTAGAGGAACAACACAAACTCATTCACAGATGAATCTCAATCGGCTAATTTAGACACGGATATGAAGCCAGCGCTCCGAAACACACACATTGGAGATATGACCTGCATTTCAAACCAGGCGACGTCCCACAGGTGAAGGTAAACAACTCACGGAAAAAGATAAATGAGCCAGAGACGGGTTGACCAGTGAAATTTATCATCTGGAATAGTGTTTATGATCCGCCGTCCGCACATAAAGGTCATTCACAAGGTGAAGATACAGCACCTGTTTGACAGCCCAAAATATCAGAATGCCACAAAATAACAGCCAATCAGAAAGGATTCGATGTTGGGCCAGTGAGATTTCAGAGTAGGCGGGGCTAAAGCATGACAGCAGGAATAGAAACATTGACAGTCATGCAATGCAATATATAAGCAACATTGTGAATATTTTGATGATTTTAATGCACTCAAAAAAGTTTCATAAAGTTAAGAAAGATGATTTAAAATAATAAAAGTAAGGGATGCAACATCCACATTGCTGTGAATAAGTTGAAACTATTTTAATGAATTGTTTCAAAATTCTGATTAAATGTTTGTAGTGCAAGTAAAAATATTTGTAGGTAAATATTACTGTTTATCTTTATGTTTATGTATAAATAAAAATTATAAAATATATTTTACATTAAGTTTTTTTGTAGTTTTGTAGCACAGGTCACAAAAAGTACAAAAAGTCTGTTACTGTCTCTGAAAACAACCACAAGTAGTGAAGTTTACTTGATATGTTTACTTCCAATTTCTTTAGACAGAAGTGTTTTTTTTTTTTCTATTTATACCCACAACAGGGTGTTTTTTTGAGCATTAGTGAGTACACATTTATAACGTAATGTCTGTTTCATTCATACTGGAAGCCGGAGGGCGCCCTCGTGCAGAAAGTCCACAAGTGAGACTCACAGAATTCATAAAACTTATGACATTCCAGGAAATCCCTTATATGGACAAAGGAATCCAGCTATCGCTCTAGTGTCATAGAATAAAACGCAGATAGAGATGTTTTGACTTATGAAACATGAAGACAATAAACATATGATTGGCTTAACTGTGTTCTTCTACACATCTCGGGTATTTTCATAAGAATAAACTATATTTATAATGCAACACTAATCGACATAGCCTTCTTCGCTGTATAGAATACTGCAAAATAATATTATTTCTGCCTCATTCGATGAAATGAAACCACATCAGATCACAAAAGGAAGTTAATTCAAACACTCAACCATCACGTTATGAAGAGAATTTGGAGTAAAAATATGTCATTAAATGTTCTCTTTTACTGGACATTCAAATGTAACTCAAACTCACAGCGCTTGCGGAAATATTTTAATTGAAACTTTGCGATTTTGGTTTAATTTCAGTTAACTGTGCAGCCTAGAAAGCACACTACAAACTCTCACTTGATAAACAAGCATCTGTCTCACACACATGCAAAATTGTAGTAAATTTATTCATCACACAGTCCAATTTTTTCGTAGACATACTGTGTGACATTATGCAACTGTTTTCAACGTTGATAATAATCAGAAAAGTTTCTTGAGCAGCATATCAGCATATAGGATCATGTGACACTGAATGCTGAAGCTTTAATCACAGGGATAAATTAAATATACACACAATATATATAAGTATATAAACAGTTCTCATCACTTTATCGTGTCGTGCCTGGTTAGGGTATACATCGAGATCTTCAACTGTCAATGAATTCAATCTCAGATAAAAACTTGAAGCAACAATGTGGAGAACACTCTAATTCTCTTTTTGAAGTCCCACAGCAAATTGCTTTTGTCAGTCACTGCTACGGCCATTAGCACAGCTCTGACATCTTAAGCCTTGAGTGTAAATAGAGCCGGCTAGCGAGCCCAGAGCGAGAAAGTGCAACTGATAATTTGAAGACAGAGCGAAGAGTTGAGCGGAGGGGAGGAGAGGAGAGGGCCTTCAAGACATTGCTTTGTTAAATAACAGAAGAGGAGGAGACGCACATCAAAGCCTGCAAGAACAAATTGAGAAGGGTGTCTATGGCTACGTTCAGACTGCAGGTAAATGTGGCCCAAACAGGGGTGTGCAATATCGCAATTTTTGACTGTGGCAATTAAAATGTCTCCACGATCTTGCCGGTTAAACATTTTATTTGCACGCTGTTCTGACATGCACTTTTCTGAGCAAGTACACTCGATGCGCACACTAAAAACCTGTCAAACAGCGCACGAGTACTGAACTAAGTTATCTTTTTATCTTTATCTTATTGCACTTAAACTGTCAAATACACACAAGGTTTACATAAACACAGTCGATTATGTTTTAAATGAACATAAACAGTTTAGAGAAAACCGGACGCGTGTCCGTATATTAGATCTGTGCGTGAGGTCTTAAAGTGACAGCAGCCTAATAATCCTGCTGCCCCTTGTCATTAATATTATGATGACAATAATACTGTATGATATTACGCTGTAAACACGTTTTGGAAAATGGATGGATGGATGATTCAGCTGCGGGCACCATCTTCTGGTGAGACACGGAAATTCATTCAGTGAGTGATTTTGGACACAGCCATGTAGTGTTGATGTGGTTGGGAAACACTGGTTTAACATCATAGCTGATACTAAACAGCATGCACATTAACCAATCAGAAGGCATGAATGCAACTGCTTATACTTTAGTGTTGAGTTCATTAAGATGATATGCAAGTAACAGAGATAAATGAGATGGTTGGTTATCAAAAACAACATAATTTGGTTCCTTTTCTTATGATTTTGTGGAATAATGTTTAAGAATCACAGCACTCTCACATCTCTATGACAAAAAGGACAAATGTCACATTCTGAAGACGTTCGTTCACACAAATTTGGCTCACTTTCTCAGTGTCTTTTGAGCAGAATAACCAATCAGTTAGCATCCTAACCCTTTCACACATAGAGGTCACTACAGTGGACAACTACTCAAAAAGCACTTTCTTGCATATGCATGGGTTTTGATGGCATAGTCGCACATCAACCTCTACAGTGGCCCCTAGTGGATCATCACCAAGTGGCAAGCCACTGCATGTTTTCCCCCTCCAAACCAAGTTGCTCTGGAATATCCATCCAGTCCTTCTATCCTAGGAGACTCTTGCAGCTAAAAAAAATAGGTTGTAGCATCAAGCAATATCTAATGAGTCATATCACAGTCAAATTTTCCAAGTATTAATTTTAGATTGGGAGAAAATTCTGATTAATCATCTGCCCACTACAGTGGACATCATGCATCAATAGCTATATTTCAGCTACAATTTATACTATTACTGTGACTTTTTTTGACTGTAAATAAATGCATTTGTGTTATTAGAATGTAATTTGCATTGACATCAAAAAAGCAATGCGATTATGTAATGCACGTTACTTGTAATGCATTAATTGTTACATCAAAAAAGTAATCTGATTACATAATTCACATTACTTGTAATGCATTACTTTACTCGTAACATCAAAAAGTAATCTGATTACATAATGCACGTTACTTGTAATGCATTACTTGTTACATCAAAAAAGTAATCTGATTACATAATTCACATTACTTGTAATGCGTTACTTTACTCGTTACATCAAAAAGTAATCTGATTACATAATGCACGTTACTTGTAATGCATTACTTGTTACATCAAAAAGTAATCTGATTACATAATTCACATTACTTGTAATGCGTTACTTTACTCGTAACATCAAAAAGTAATCTGATTACATAATGCCCGTTACTTGTAATTCATTACTTGTTACATCAAAAAAGTAATCTGATTACATAATTCACATTACTTGTAATGCGTTACTTTACTCGTAACATCAAAAAGTAATCTGATTACATAATGCACGTTACTTGTAATACATTACTTGTTACATCAAAAAGTAATCTGATTACGTAATGCACGTTACTTGTAATGTGTTACTCGTAACATCAAAAAGTAATCTGATTATGTAATGCGCATTACTTGTAATGCATGACTTTACTCATAACATCAAAAAGTAATCTGATTACGTAATGCACGTTACTTGTAATGTGTTACTCGTAACATCAAAAAGTAATCTGATTATGTAATGCACATTACTTGTAATGCATTACTTTACTCCTTACATCAAAAAGTAATCTGATTACATAATGATTAGGTATTGCTGTGTTATTACTGTATTATGTTTAATACAGTATCTCTTCAGTTAAAACCATAAACGCATCCTGTCCACTCAAGTGAAATCTGAAAATCTCTTTGAAAAATCTGTGTAAAAAACATTACATTTCAAATCTTGTTTTCATGCCCTAAGAGCAATAAAAAAAATCCTGACTGCGGTTATCATAATTCATGCATGAAAGAGCTAACTGAAACAGAGCCTCAAAAGCATGACAGAGAATATTCACAATATGTAAACAGAGTCCGTTTTGAATGCATGTTGACTTTGTGCAACAGAAACAACATCACTAATCAGTTTTATCAACAAGCTCAGGATGCACATGTGGAAGTGTAAAAGATCCCTCTCTTCAAACGCTTCTTATAAAGCACTCGATGCTCTCGCTGCGGCTTTGCTGTTCTGTGAAATCATTATCTGCTCATAATCTGCTGGATTAGACGTGTGTATTCAACAGCTGCTGAAAGATCTCGCTCTTATAATAAAGTCCCTCTGCTGCATTGCTTTAGTGGGAGATATTTTTGTGTTAAAGCGGCGTATTGATGTGTTAAAGCTTGTTTTATGTAGAACAGGATTACAGATAAGAAGATTTGTAGTTTCTAGAGTTTCGTATGGCAAACATACTATATTTATTTTCCTAAGACTCCCGAAAGAAATCCACCGACTCGCCACCGCCATGTTCTGCTTCCTTTGAATTTCCTTTTTTTTTTTTTTTTTTTAAAGCGGTGGTAAATCTTCTTGATAGGTTTCATTTTGGCACTGTGGAATAGAATAAATTACACCTACCACCTCGCTGAAACCACCATGAAAACCTGACATGTTTGCAGAACACCATAATTACTGGGTTGGTACACCTCATTTCTTCAATTTCACTTTACATTCATGCCTATACACATGCACACACACACATGAAAGGCATATATGCGTATAAATATAAAACGGCACTGGCGGGAACATTATGCACATCGCAGTTACCAATTTCAAGAGTGTTTGATCTACATAACGTGTCATCAGTTCTTGCTGGATCTGCTGAGTGTTTGGATCACCAGAAACATGAAACCAACACTATATTTACAAGGCCTCAAAACACAAGGAATCACATTTTCCTTTTAATGTTTGAGATAAAAGTTCATGAAAACATACTGTAACTGTCAAAACTCAAAAAGAGCGATTCTTGAAGCTGATCCACAAAAAACACTGAGTAGTACACTGGAAAAAATTTGGCGTAGAAACTTTTTTACTAGTAAATTTTAGTGTAAACAAAATTCACAGCAGTACAGAATCTGCATGAAGTGACATTTAGATGTGGTATTTATGCATTTGCACTGCAATTATAATTGCATATATAATGTTATATTTAAAACATAATCTCATAAGACTCTGAATATAGAAATATGAAATGTTGGGGGGGTGAATGAAATAATAGGCCTACATTTAGATGGGAAACTAAAGCTGCCAGTAGGGGGCAGCAGGTGTTAATGATTGAGTCACTGAATCCTTCAACCGATTCGTTCAAAATGCCCGATTCATTCAGGAACGAAGCAAATGACTGTTTTTATGAATGGCTTAGTGAATCAGTGATTCACCTGATGTGTTTAAAAACATGGATTCATTCAGAAACTAAACAACAACAACATACAACTAACATGCTTTAGTATCGCGATACTACCATAGTACTGGTATATCGTGCAACTCTAATTAGGAGTTTATTGAAGCAAAAGTCGTAGTTAATAGTGAGAATTGGACCAAATATAATTGTATGTGAGCTACAACTACACATCACACACAATGATCTATAAATATGAGATAATACATGACTATTAAAGCAAAAACAGAAACGCTAAACTCTACATGGACAAACAAGTGAAAGTATATTTTTGGATAGCAACTGTCCTGGCAAAAACTCTCCTTGCCAAGCTTCAGATGAGCTAATTAACCACAAGATGAAAGTTTTTTGAAGGTCAAGACATTCCTGTAAATGAAATGTCACTAAACTTGTTGTTTCCTCTGCGGTCTAAAAACAGAGCTCACAAACACACACCTGTTCCTGCGATTCAGATGTGTTCCTGCTGGAAGTGGAGGTGCTTATGAGACGCTGCCCTCGGCGCTTGTTCACTTCAAACCACTTAACACCCGAGCAAGAGTCACTAACCCACGAGTGATGCGGAGGCGCGTAATCGCTAACAAACAGCCTCTTGTCCTGTTTGTTTCTGGGGAAGTGCTTATCTGCCGTCTACAACAGCAGTCAGCAGTGAACAAACAACCAACAATAAAGCATGCTGGCAATTTGAAACAACATTTGTGTCAGTGAAGACCTGGTGATGCAACCAACAGTACGTAAGAAAGCATCACAAAGCAGATGCTGTTATCTACAGGAACTTACAAATGAGGAACACTGGGAGCAACTGATCACATTATATGCAATAACAGCCATAAACCATTGCTAATATAAACAATCAGCACACTGGTCCATGTGGAAATATGCTTTCCCTGCCCACAAACTAATCTGGGGTGTGTTTCAAATATAACATCGTTGTCACGTTTAGATATAAAACAGCTTCACAAACAGTCTTTTCAGCCACACAGTATCATTATTTCTGTGTTACAAATATTCAAATTATCACAGAAATACTGAGATAAAAGACAAACTGATGTCTACAGCAGCAATCAAAATAGAGCAAATCACCTTTTGAAAGTAAATTGGCACTTCAAATATAAAGATTTTATGAATTACATCATTACGCCACTAGGTGGCGACAAGTGACTCTTAAAAAAGGTATTTGTCATTGAATCATTCATTCAAGAGGTTCATTCAAAAACACTGATTTGTCCAGTAATGACAAAGTGAAGTATTTTTGAGTGAGTCATTGAATCATTCACTCAAACATTTTAAAGGATGGCAGCAATTAACATTTTGTCAGAACTAGGGAAGTGATGGTGGGGAAGTTTTCCCACCGGTTAATCGGCATGTATGTGTGGGGGGAGGGGCGATGTTGGGAGTTTTTCCCTCTTTTGCACCTGGCTTTTAGATCGCTAATTCGAAAATGTGCACGGCCACATAAATTGAATGACGGGTTCATTATTATTCTTAATGAAAAACACATCAACTTGAAAAACACAACTAATCCTTTGCAGGTTGTCATTAGCATTGTGTTTAAATCCAAAATAAAAGGGGCTTTGACATTTCGCTTTGAAAACAAATCAGTCAACTCCACAATCTCGTGAAATTTGACTCCTGCTGCTCATCTGTCGGCTGCCGGTATGAGCAGACACGTTCAGTTTTTAAATGTAGTGTCTGTTCTCTAACTCAACGAAATGTTTTTTATTACTATAATCAAAATGATGGTGGGGGGCGGTGCCGTGGTGGGAAAGTTCTGCAAATAAACCTCCAATCACCAATCAGAGAATCAAAACAAGCAAGTGTAACAAAAATTGTTTTCTTGAAGTACTAAGTATGATTCAAAGTACTAAAATGACTAAAACTGAAATTGATACAGTTAAATGGAACCAATAATGCCCCTTTTACAAGATGTAATATAAGTCTCTGGTGTCCCCAGAATGTGTCTGTGAAGTTTCAGCTCAAAATACCCCACAGATCATTTATTATAGCTTGTCAAATTTGCCTCTATTTGGGTGTGAGCAAAAACACGCCGTTTTTGTGTGTGTCCCTTTAAATGCAAATGAGCTGCTGCTCCCGGCCCCCGTTCCAGAAGAGGGTGGAGCTTTAACAGCTCACGCTTCGGTCGCTCAACAACAACAAAGCTGGAGAATCTCACGCAGCCAAAATGAGGATTGTCAGTAACGGTGTTCAGCCTTACATTGTTCAAACCGGAGTCGACACTGATGGAGAGACTCAGGAAGAAGTTACAACTTTTGGTTAGTGGATAAATTTATGTAGTTGCTGTTTGTGCAAATTCAGCGTTGAATTGACCCTCGTTTGTGAAGCAGTCCGGCGTAAAATGACGGCATGTCAACAACACTCTACTACAACAACTCTTCCTCTTCTCTAAAGCAGCCCAACATGGCCCCGCCCCCTTTGTTGTGTGTTCTCGGGGGTGGGGTTTATGTAAATTTTGGGGTTTGTGATGTCACTAACCCAGGAAGAAGCTCATTGTAGTTCCTACCAGCTGTTTAAAAAGTGATTTCTGTAAAAGAAAATATCTCCCTTTGCATTGAACTTTGAGTTTTGTAACTTTCAGATGTTGCAAAACCATGATTAAGTATTGTAGAAGTGTTGTTCATGTTAACTAGTTAATGTTAAGAAATGAAGTGTTACCAATATAGCACTGCATGCAACATGCTGAGGGGAAAGAGACGTCATGTTTACACAGAGCAACAATTAGACCAGCACATTAATACAGAGTGAATTAAGTTAATTTGGTCACAGGTGTGTGTGTGTGTGTGTGTGTCAGCTACTTAAAAACGCAGCTCATCCAATGAGATTTCAAATCCAGAACAATCCAACAATCCAGAGGAGCGTTTCACCAGGGACCCGATCAATCCTCTGACATGTGCCATCTTTCATCAGCATGTCGCTAATTGCGTGACATGCAGCGTGTTTCTACAGCACTTTGATTACCATGGCCAATTACGAGGGTTAGCGAGTGGGTGTTAACCAGCAGCTGTGGCGACCCTGCGCTCGCTGTCAGCGGAGGCGACAATCGTCCTCTCCGGAGCCGAGTCTATCATTAGCGTCCGCTCAAGTGCCAAAGTTCTGGCTGCGTGGAATATTCTATTCACTTCTGCCGCCGCAGGACTGTAATTTTGCTGTTATCTTTTATTTCTACGTCAATTAAAAGACAGCTCACATATATAGAGAGCAGCGGTGTAAAGTGACGGAATGGAAAACTGGGATCACGACATTATTTTGTATTGCACAGAAGCTTTCTTTAAATAAATCATGCAAAATAGCACTTAATAATGTATTATAAAGTGTTTATACAGGGTTATCAGAGTTTTTGATACATTGCATTGACTTTTCAAGTCATTTTATTTGTTGCTGAAACAGTTTCCACGAACATTCAACACTGATAATAATCATAAATGTTTCTTGAGCATCAAATCATCATATTAGAATGATTTCTGAAGGATCATGTGACACTGAAGACTGGAGTAATGATGCTGAAAATTCAGCTTTGATCACTGGATATAAATTACATTTTACTATATTTATAATTGTAATAATATTTCACATTATTTCTGTTTTTACTGATCAAATAGACCCACACTTGTCATGTTGCTCTGCCTCTCTTCAAAGATCTCCTGTAGGAAGTTGAAAGGACGGGCGTCTTTGATCTGTGTCCTCAGTCGCATCTGCAGCGGCCGTTAATTAAGAGTTTTCACAGAGTCTCCTCAGAAGTGTCCAGCAGATGGTCATTTCTCCATCTGCCCAATGTCACACTGCCATAAGTAACACACATACTACAGCGCAAACTTATAATCATGATAACGAGAGATCTGCTCGCTCAGGCAGCACGAAAACTGATATGAAAGCTCATAAGCGGCTCGTTTGAAGCACTCGCACAAATATCACTCCTCACATGCTGCTACACTAATGACACAATAATGCAGTGAGCACAAAAATACATGTAGCACACAAAAACACTGTGATATTTTTTTATTTTTTTATTTATTTATTATTATTTTTGCTGCATATCTCTCATCCACCAGCTTGTGCATTCTGGGATTGTGAGAAAGTAAGTAAATAAATAAACTAAGTAAAGAAAGAAAGAAAAAGTAAAAAATAAATAAATAAATAAATAATACAAATCTATAAATAAAGAAAAAAACATGATTAAATAAATAAATAAATAAATAAATAAAATAAAAAAGAATAATAAAATAAAATAAATTAAAAAATAAGTCAATTTATAAATAAAGAGAAGTAAAGAAAGAAAAATAAAATAAAAAAGTAAAAAAGAAAATAAATAATAAATAAAAATAAGTAATGAAAATAGTAAAGAAAGAAAGAAACAAACAAACAAACAAATAATTAAATAAATAAGTAAAGAAAGACATGATTAAATAAATAAATAAATACTTACATAATTAAAACTAATAAAAAGAAAGAGAAACATGATTAAATAAGTAAATAAATAAATAAAGACAAAAAGATTAAAAAGAAAGAATACATGATTAAATAAATAAATAAATAGAAATATGCATCATTTACTTAATTATTTATTTTAATTATTTTTAATAAAATAAAATAAAAATATTAAATCTAAAATGAGAAAATATTTTATTAAAATAATTACTTCATATAGTTATTTTTAAAAAATAAAATAGTTAAGAAAGAAAAACAAATAAACAAATACATAAATAATAAATAAATAAGGGACACGATTAAATAAATTATTAAAATAAATAAAGACATCAATAAATAAATAAATACATAAATACATAAAAACCTATAAAGAAAAAAAAAAAAAAAAAATAAAATAAAATAAAAAAAATTGTAAATAAAGGGAAGTAAACAAAGAAATAAAAAAAATAAAATAAAAATAAGTAATGAAAACGGTAAAGAAAGAAAAAAACAAACATAATTAAATAAGTAAAGAAAGAAAAACATGATTAAATAATAAATAAATAAAGACAATTAAAAGATTAAAAAGAAAGAAAACATGAATAAATAAATAAATAGAAAGATTCGTTATTTAATTAATTAAATTTTTTAATATTTTTAAAGAAAATAAAGTACATTTATTTAAAATAAAAATATTAAATCTTAAATAATTATTAAAAAAGAAAATATTTATTAACATAATTACTTCATATAATTATTTTTATAAAATAAAATAAAGAACATAAAACATAGATAGATAGATAGATAGATAATTGTTTCTATACTGACTTCATGTATTTCACATGTTTATAAGACGGATTGATCAGAACACTCGATTCCAAACGATCCATAGTTTTTCCTTCATTGACCTTGAAAGTTTAAACCATCTGTTTAATAAAGATATCACACTTTAAATAGTGTTTACTAATTAAGGCTCTAATTATTATTCTGACAGATGAAAATCTGATTACTTCTATTTAATTGATGAAATAATTGTAGAACATTTCTGAGAGCGAGTTAAAAATAAGAGAAGTGAAGGTCAGCTGCGGGTGGCTTTCTAACTCGGAGCAGATAACAAGCTCTTTCTTTGAGCGTTTAAGCGCACATGAGAACCTCCAGATCAGAAATCTGAGCCACTGCTAACTCTGATTAGCCTGAAGCCTGAATCACAGATGAGAATCTGCTGCGCTCGTGTACAGAGACGCAGATCCTTCACTTCTATCAGGAACAAAACTCTCCCAAATCAAATGAAGGCAAAATAAATCTTTTATCTTTTAATATCCGTGTGAAATTGCTTTTCTTGTTTGAGTGTCGGGGTAAGTTGTTGCATTAAAGCCATTCGTTGTGCTGACAAACACTGATCTGAGCGCCGGATGTCCAACACTGTGTGTTTAATTTATGATCTCAAACGCTGCGCTTTAAACAGAAACAGTGAGAGGCTTAAAATATATTAAACTGTTAAGAAAATGTCTGGGACTATTCAATTTTAAAATAATTATTAAAAATAAAATGTATATATTATATCAAAATATATAATATTTTTTATAACAGTTATTTTATTTTTAATATTTTATTTTTATTTTATTTATTTATTTTATAAAATAAAATAATTATTAAAGTTTTATATATATATATATATATATATATATATATATAATTTTATAAAAATAATTACTTAATAATTATTTTATATAAATGTTTTATAAAATATAATAATTATACACATTTTGTATAAAATAATTTTTTAATAAAATAACAAAATTATGAAATCTAAAATTATAAAAAAATGCAATATTTTATAACAATAATTACCTTATATAATTATTTTTATAAAATAAAATAATTATTAAATATATATATTTTGTATATAATAATATTTAAAAAAAAAAAGAATAAAAAATATGAAATCTAAAATAATTAAAAAAATTATAACAATAATTAACTTTATATAATTATTTTTTTATAAAAGATCTATATATATATATATATATATATATATTCTTTTTTATAAATATTATATTTTATAAAATAATTACTTTATATAATAATTTTTATAAAATAAAATAATTATTTAAAAATAAAAAAGAATACATATTTTATGTACAAATTATTTAACATAATATTTATTTATTTGTTTGTTTTTCACAATACAATAATGTCATGTTCCTGTACATTTTCTTGACAAAACAATGATAGTATTATTTAGCTGTAGCACAAACGGTACACAGTGAGTTTTAGGCCAAAGTTTAACGCTTAGTGTTTGCCTGTAAGTCTGAACAAGGAGAGATGTGATAAAATGTGATAAAAATCAACCTGTAAAAGACATTTAAAAAGATGTTGAAGTTCTTGTTCTATTTGATAAACCCAAGTATTGTAGTATTAACTGTATAAAGTCGTGCAGCTTGTGTTGTTCATGTCAGCATCACAGTAATAGTGTTGTTAATGTGTTCAGCAGCTCAAGGCTCTGCCAGTAAATGTGTGTCATAAAGCTTCATTTAGCGCACAAGCAAACATTTAGTCCCGGCAATTTACTGCAGGCTTTTCATAGCTGTCAATTAGAGCGTCCACCAGGTGAGATAATACTGGACAATTGCACGGTCATTATGCTAAATTAAATTATTCCCATCAAATGAGATCCTAAGGCTGTCCTACGATGAATAATGATGTCCCGCCCGAGGGCCGCGAGGCCGGAGTCACCGTTAATGACTGGACTGGAATAATCAGACATCCGCGGCCCACTTCCCGCCGTCCTCACGTGATCTACGGACGCCGCGATTCATTTCATCCACTGCAGAAAATAATCGCAACTGATTGCATGCGCTCGAGCTGCTGAGGGAAAAAGTTCTGGATCGCAAATTGAAATTTTCGGCTTATTAACGCTGAGAGAATCAATGTTTCTGTTTACACGACGAGTGAAAATATAATTTTATCATTTCAAACTATCGTGAAACATCTCAATACACAGAGAGAGTTTGTCCATGATCCTGCACTGATGACCTTCTGGATCTGCTTTATTTGATTTGAACCTAACCGGGTTTTTCAGGGTTAGGTTTGTTTGATTTTATCAATCCACAGCAAAATAAAATAAAATAAATGAAATAATAAAATAAAAATGTTTAATGTTTTAATATCATTTTTATCCTATATTTGTATTGCTATTTCTGTTTTTATGAACTGATTGCACTGCATTTTCTTCAGTTTTAATGCATTTTATATCAATCTTTTAATTCTTATGTATTTGTTTCCTTTTTATGTAAAGCACTTTGAATTATCATTGTGTATGAAATGTGCTATATAAATAAACCTGCCATATTAAAATTTGAAAATATTACAGAAAAATAAATAAATTAATAAATAATTCATATTATTTTCATTGACTAATCATAATATAGTATTCAAGAAATATGCTGATCAGTAAATCAATCAATCAATCAATCAATATATAAATGTAAAAAAATATATTTTTATTGATCATAATATAGTATTCAAGGAATGTATTAGTCAATCAATCAATCAATAAATAATTATTTTTTTTATACCATAAATTATGGTTTTATTGAACTATAATACAGTATTCAATACAGACATATAAGGAAATGTATTGGTCAATCAATCAATCAATCAATCAATCAATCAATCATTATTCATTTTATTAACCATAAATTATGGTTTTATTGGACCATAATATAGTATTCAAGACAGACATATATGGAAATGTTTTGGTCAATCAATCAATCAATCAATCAATTAATCATTATTAATTTTATTAACCATAAATTATGGTTTTATTGAACCATAATACAGTATTTAATACAGACATATAAGGAAATGTATTGGTCAATCAATCAATCAATCAATCATTGTTCATTTTATTAACCATAAATTATGGTTTTATTGGACCATAATATAGTATTCAAGACAGACATATATGGAAATGTTTTGGTCAATCAATCAATCAATCAATCAATCAATAAAAATATTTTTTTATTGATCATAATATAGTATTCAAGGAAATGTATTAATCAATAAATAATTAAATATTTATTATATTGACCATAAATTATGGTTTTATTGGACCATAATATAGTATTCAAGACAGACATATAAGGAAATGTATTGGTCAATTAATCCATCAATCAATCAATCAAAATAATATATAAATAGGTTATAAATAATATTTTATAAAAAATATATAAATAAAAATATTTTTATTGATCATAATATAGTATTCAAGGAAATGTATTGGTCAATAAATAAATAGCTAAATATTTTTAAAAAATTATTTACCAATACAATATTAGTATTTAAGGAATGCATTAGTCAATCAATCAATCAATAAATAATTATTAGTTTTTTATACCATAAAAACACAAGCGTGTGTCACACCACCTGTGATTGTGTTTACAAACTGAGGGACTTCTTCTGACCGCCTCAGACTGAGCAAGAAGTTGAAACAAACGGAGCGTTTGATGTCCCAGCGCAGAAATAAAGCCCTGCAGGAATACATGCATGAGAAAGAGAGCGTGAGCGAGCGCGGCGGCCTTGAGCGAGACTGACGGGTGATAAAGACGAGGCTGTCAGCGCGCAGAAGCCTTGAGAACGGCCCGTTACACACACTTCACTTCCCTCGACAGACGCGCCGCCGCTCGGGTACAGAGACACTGTAATTTTACACCTCGCTTTCATTCGCTGCTCTCAGACCACCTGCAATTAAGCACTTTGTCATTACGTGTGTTTGCCGTCTTTACTGGATCCTGAGCGTAATTGTTCAGAAGCAGTTGTCAGTCATTTGCGTGTGTATGTACACTACATAAATACAGGCTTCTGGGAACAAATAATCCTGGATAAAGGACGTGCAGCACTGCTGGAGTGAATGAATAACACACTTACGCTTCAGGAGAAAACGCTACACCACTCATTTCATGTGGCGGAGCAGATCATGCTTCTGTTAAAGGTTCAATGAAACACACATTAGGAGCTTCACAAGAGAACACACCGTCCTGCTGATCATCTGTAACATCAGTGGATGTTTAACACATCATAAACACTCGACACCACCTCCAGTACCACAATCACAACTCAACAGATCGAGACAGAAATGGAGAGCAAATGAAGTCTCCCGCTCTTTCATTCATTCATTCATCCAATAATAAAGAAACAAAAACAAATTATTGACCAATCATAACTGACTATTCAGAAGAGACTTGTAAGGAAATGTATTGGTCAACCATCCATCCATCCATCCATCCATCAGTCAGTCAATCAATCCATCCATCATCCATCCATCCATCCATCCATCCATCCATCAGTCAGTCAATCAATCCATCCATCATCCATCCATCCATCCATCCATCCATCAGCCAGTCAATCAATCCATCCATCCATCTATCCATCAATCAGTCAGTCAATCCATCATCCATCCATCCATCCATCCGTCAGTCTGTCCATCCATCCATCAATCTATCCATCAATCAGTCAGTCAGTCAATCCATCATCCATCCATCCATCCATCCGTCAGTCTGTCCATCCATCCATCAATCTATCCATCAATCAGTCAGTCAGTCAATCCATCCATCCATCCATCCATCCATCCATCCATCCATCAGTCAGTCAGTCAGTCAATCCATCCATCCATCCATCCATCAGTCAGTCAGTCAGTCAATCCATCCATCCATCCATCAATCAGTCAATCCATCCATCCATCCATCAGTCAATCCATCCATCCATCCATCAGTCAGTCAGTCAGTCAGTCAATCCATCCATCCATCCATCCATCAGTCAATCAATAAATCAATCAATCCATCCGTCAGTCAATCATCCATCCATCCATCCGTCAGTCAATCCATCCATCCATCCATCCATCCATCTATCCATCAATCAGTCAGTCAATCCATCCATCCATCCATCCGTCAGTCAGTCAGTCAGTCAATCCATCCATCCATCCATCCATCTATCCATCAATCAGTCAGTCAATTCATCCATCCATCCATCCATCCATCTATCCATCAGTCAGTCAATCCATCCATCAGTCAGTCAGTCAGTCAGTCAGTCAATCAATCAATCAATCAATCCGTCAGTCAGTCAGTCAGTCAGTCAGTCAGTCAGTCCGTCCATCCATCAATCTATCAATCTATCCATCAGTCAGTTAATCCATCCATCCATCCATCCATCTATCTATCAATCAGTCAGTCCATCCATCCATCTATCAATCTATCCATCAGTCAGTCAATCCATCTATCTATCTATCTATCTATCTATCTATCTATCTATCTATCTATCTATCTATCTATCTATCAGTCAGTCCATCCATCCATCCATCCATCAATCCATCCATCCATCCATCCATCAATCTATCCATCAATCAGTCAGTCCATCCATCCATCCATCCATCCATCCATCAGTCAGTCAATCAATCCATCCATCAATCTATCCATCAATCAATCAATCAGTCAGTCCATCCATCCATCCATCCATCCATCCATCAGTCAGTCAATTCATCCATCCATTCATCCATCCATCCATCTATCCATCCATCCATCCATCCATCCATCCATCCATCCATCCATCCATCAATCCATCAGTCAGTCAATCCATCCATCCATCCATTCATCAGTCAATCAATCAATCAATCAATCCATCAGTCAGTCAATCCATCCATCCATCCATCCATCCATCCATCCGTCAGTCAATCCATCCATCAATCAATCAATCCATTTTTGGCCAATCATGGCTAATTTACTATTGAAGAGAGACATGTAAAGAAATGTTTTTGTTCCCTTTCAGTCGGTCACGTTCGACGTACGTCAGTAGTGACCGACGAATTGGGATATCGCTAGAGAGCCCTATCAGCTTCGAGTGAACTACAACAGGCCAATGGAGTTGGCGTGCGATATTTGCATAATGCGCACCGCCCCCGCCAGGTGGTATAAATAGGGGAGCAGATGCAATCGCACTCTGTCTTTCGCTTCGGAGCCATCTAGTGTGTTTCCAGCTTTCAGACTTCAGTGAATTCTTCAAGCCAAAAAAAAAGGAAAATTTCTTTTTCTTGTGTTGGTGCAACGGCACTCCAGCGAGGTCGCGAGCTTCCGAGGAGCCTGAGCTTAAAGCTCTCAACTGCTGTTTTTACAGCATTCAATTTCCATTTCCCAGCATTGTGGTCTGTTGCGATTTGGGCCGGTTCCTCCGTTGTGTTCGGGGAGTGGTGTACCCGAACACATCGTGACACTCCCTGTGTGCTTCAGCACAAGAGAGCTGAATTTTTCCCCTCCTAAAAGAGCTTCACAGACGAACCCTGCGTCTTTTTCAAGATGTCATTTCGTCTGTGCGTTACTGGATGCGGTCGTTCATTGGTCCCCGCTGACGGCCACAATCGCTGCATCACGTGCCTGGGCGTTCAGCACGCTGAAGCAGCTTTTGTGGATAGTTCATGTTCTCACTGTGGGAACATGACTATTGCAGTGTTGAGATCGAGACTCTCGTTCCTTGGTTCTCAGGGAGCGGGGGTCCCCTCCCCTATGCCCCGTGCCGCCGTTTTCTCTGGCTTCGGCCGGGGTGACGGTGCGCCGGCGTGTAGGCAGGGTGATCTGAGGATCACGGTCAGGGCTTCCCCGCCGAGCTCCGCTCCGCGGGCCCCTGTCCCCTCTACCTCACTGCAACCGGTGGTGTTGCCGATTGAGCGTGCTGGTCCCTCTACGGAGCGACCAGCCGTTTCTTTCGGAGCACCGGCGGATGACTGCATGTCGATCGCGGCATCGGAAGGTGAGCCAGAGTCCTCGGGAGATGAAGACTCGGCTGCGTTACCTCCCTCCGGGACCGTAGCGTTGTCCGAGCCTGATCCTGAGTTGACGGCTATGCTTTCCCGGGCTGCCGAGAAGGTCGGGCTCGTCTGGAACCCTCCACCGTGTCCCGAACCTTCTCGGCTCGATGATTGGTACCTCGGGGCGGCCCGCGCTGGTCCCCAGCGCCCCGCCCCGATGCCATTCTTCCCGGAGGTGCATGATGAGGTGACCAGGTCCTGGCGGACGCCCTATAGCGTTCGTGCGAGACCTGGTCCCTCGTCCGCCTTCACCAACCTGGATGGCGGGGAGGCTAGGGGATATACGCGGATTCCCCCAGTCGAGAGGTCTGTTGCGATGCAACTGTGTCCAACGGCCTCTGGCTGGCGCGGTGAGCCGCGTCTCCCATCCCGGGCCTGTAAATTCTCGTCAGGCTTGACAGAGAAAGCTTACAGAGCCTGCGGACAGGCTGCCTCTGCCTTGCATGCCATGGCCCTTTTGCAAGTTCATCAGGCAAAAGCGTTGATGGAAATGCCCCAGGGAGGTCTTGACCAGCAGCTGCTTGGGGAGCTGCGTGCCGCCACGGACCTCGCCCTCCGGGCGACTAAGGTGACGGCACGTTCTGTTGGTCAGGCGATGGCCACGCTTGTGGTCCAGCAACGCCACCTTTGGCTGACCCTTGCTGATATGAGGGATACCGACAAATATCGGTTCCTGGACTCCCCCATATCACAGGTCGGCCTTTTCGGCGACGCGGTAGAGAGCTTCGCCCAGCAGTTCTCTGCCGCCCAGAAGCAGGCTGAGGCTATCAAACACGTCCTGCCCCGGCGGTCCGCTGCTGCCTCCACCCCGCCGCCGGCAGCACAGCCTCAGCCCGCTCGTCGCCGAGGGCGCCCGCCTGCGTCGTCCTCCGCCCCTGCTAAGTTGGCAAAGCAGCAGCCTACACCAGCCAAACAGCAGGGTGCCGGTCGCGGACGCGGCGCCCAGCCCGCTCAGGCCAAGCCAGGTGGCAAGAGGTCGAGGAAGACGCGACCCTGAGACGGGCGACCTGGAGGGGAAGGTTCCTGCTCTTCGGGAGAGGACTCCATCGTCTCTCCCACCCCCGGAGGAGGGCCGGGGGGAATTTGTGAAATTGTCTGTCCCGCCGCTGGCTCTCCGGAGTCCAGCGGTACCCACTTCATCACAAAAAGAGCAGTTTCCCAATCCTCCAGGTCACAAGAGACTGTGGCTGTCAGCGCGCGAGGCTCCGCCTTGCCACTCGCAGCCCACTCTCACTTCGCCAGCAGGTTCCAGTGTGATGGTCGAGGCCGCCCCCCAGCCGTCTCCCATTCACACTGTCACCTCGCAGAGTCTGACCCCACTTCGGGCCGCTGCGCCGTCCGAGTCGGGTTCCAGCACTCTGCTTCGCTGCCCCACCCCCGGTGCGTCTGTGGTGCCTTTGGTCCCGCTGGCTCGGTGTCTGGAAGCCTGGATAGCGCTCCCCAGCCCGTCCCGCTGGCTCATTCGCACTATCAGACTCGGCTATGCGATTCAGTTCGCCCGGCGTCCCCCGGTCTTCAGGGGTGTCCACTACACTCAGGTGTCCCTGGACAATGCACCTGTTCTCCGGGCGGAGATTGCTGTCCTCCTGGCGAAGGATGCAATCGAGCCGGTCCCTCCAGCCGATATGAAGTCAGGGTTCTACAGCCCCTACTTCATTGTACCAAAAAAGGGCGGTGGGCTACGGCCAATCCTGGATCTGCGTGTCCTGAACCGGTCCCTTCACAGGCTGCCGTTCAAGATGCTTACGCAGAAGCGCATTTTCGAATGCGTCCGTCCCCAGGATTGGTTTGCAGCGATCGACCTGAAGGACGCGTACTTTCATGTCTCGATTCTGCCTCGTCACAGACCCTTCCTACGGTTTGCGTTCGAGGGTCGGGCATATCAGTACAAAGTCCTACCCTTCGGGCTGGCCCTGTCGCCCCGCGTCTTCACGAAGGTTGCGGAGGCGGCCATTGTTCCGCTCAAGGAACAGGGCGTTCGCATCCTCAACTACCTCGACGACTGGCTCATCCTGGCCAGCTCGCGGGAGCAGTTGTGCGAACACAGGGACATGGTGTTAGCTCACCTCAGTCGGTTGGGTCTTCGGGTCAACTGGGACAAGAGCAAACTCTCCCCCGGGCAGAGGATCTCTTATCTCGGTATGGAACTGGATTCGGTCGCCCGGACTGCGCGCCTCACCGAGGAGCGCGTCCAGTCAGTGTTGACCTGCCTGAGTACGCTCAAGCGCAGGACAGCGGCCCCACTGAAACTCTTTCAGAGGCTCCTGGGGCATATGGCATCCGCAGCCGCAGTCACGCCGCTCGGATTGCTTCATATGAGGCCGCTTCAACACTGGCTCCGCGGCCGGATCCCGAGATGGGCGTGGCAGCGCGGTACGTTCCGTGTTCCCGTGACACCGAACTGCCGTCGCACCCTCACCAAGTGGTCGGACCCTTCGTTCCTGCGGGCTGGAGTTCCCCTCGAACAAGTGTCCAGGCATGCTGTGGTCCACACAGATGCCTCTGCCACAGGGTGGGGGGCCACGTACAACGGGCATGCAGCGTCGGGTCTGTGGACGGGGCCCCAACTGCATTGGCATATCAATTGCCTCGAGTTGCTAGCAGTACGTCTTGCACTGGGCCGCTTCCAGGAGCTGTTGACAGACAAGCACGTACTGGTCCGCTCGGACAGCACTGCGGCCGTTGCGTACATCAACCATCAGGGTGGTCTACGCTCCCGCCGTATGTCGCAACTCGCCCGCCATCTCTTGCTATGGAGTCAGAAGCATCTGAGGTCGCTTCGTGCCATTCACGTCCCAGGCGTGCTCAACCGTGCAGCCGACGAGCTCTCACGGCAGCCTCCGCTTCCGGGCGAATGGCGGCTCCATCCCCAGGTGGTCCAGCTGATCTGGCAGCGCTTCGGCGAGGCACAGATAGATCTGTTCGCCTCCCCGGAGACTGCCCACTGCCAGTTGTTCTATTCCCTGACCGGCGGCACGCTCGGCACGGATGCCCTGGCAATCAGCTGGCCCCGGGGCCTACGCAAATATGCGTTTCCCCCAGTGAGCCTTCTCGCACAGCTCCTGTGCAAAGTCAGGGAGGACGAGGAGCAGGTCTTGTTAGTGGCTCCATATTGGCCCACTCGGACCTGGTTCTCGGACCTCACGCTCCTCGCGACAGCACCTCCCTGGCCCACTCCTCTGAGGAAGGACCTCCTGACTCAGAGACGGGGCACCCTCTGGCACCCGCGTCCCGACCTGTGGAAACTCCATGTGTGGTCCCTGGACGGGACGCGGAGGTTCTGAGTGATCTCCCGCAAGCGGTCGCAGACACCATCACTTCCGCTAGAGCTCCTTCTACGAGGAACCTCTATGCGCTGAAGTGGAACCTATTCGTCGAATGGTGTTCCTCTCAACCAGAGCGAGAGGACCCCCGATCATGTTCGGTCAGAACCGTGCTTTCCTTTCTGCAAGAGGGCCTGGAGCGAAGGCTGTCTCCCTCCACCCTCAAGGTGTATGTTGCCGCTATCGCCGCACATCACTATGCAGTTGATGGTAAATCGCTAGGGAAGCACGATCTGATCGTCAGGTTCTTGAGGGGGGCGAGGAGACTGAATCCTCCCCAGCCCCCCTCTGTACCCTCTTGGGATCTGACCCTGGTTCTTACATCTCTCCGGGGTCGTCCCTTCGAGCCTTTGCAATCAGTCGAGTTAAAAGTACTGTCCCTAAAGACCGTCCTCCTGGTTGCATTGGCCTCGCTCAAGAGGGTAGGGGACCTGCACGCATTTTCGGTTGACGAATCGTGCCTGGAATTCGGGCCCGGTGACTCTCACGTTATCCTGAGACCCCGGCCTGGATATGTGCCCAAGGTTCCTACCACTCCCTTTCGAGATCAGGTAGTGAACCTGCAAGCGCTGCCTTCGGAGGAGGCAGACCCAGCCCTAGCTTTGCTCTGTCCCGTCCGCGCGCTGCGCCTGTACGTGGACAGAACGCGAAGCTTCAGGACCTCAGATCAGCTCTTTGTCTGTTACGGAGGCCAGCAGAAGGGAAAGGCTGTCTCCAAGCAGAGGATGGCCCACTGGATAGTGGACGCCATCGCCCTGGCGTACGAGTCCCAGGGCGTGCCTTGCCCGTTCAGGTTGAGAGCCCACTCCACCAGAGGAGTGGCCTCTTCCTGGGCGTTGGCGCACGGCGCCTCGCTGACAGATATCTGTAGAGCTGCGGGCTGGGCGACACCTAACACGTTCGCTAGATTCTATAGCCTTCGTGTATCTTCCCGTGTACTCGCTTCCACCAGCCGGTAGACGCGAAGAGCCCGTTCTAGTGTCGGCTTGCAATGCCACTCCCGCCCCCTGGGCCGGATACGTGCATCCTTTTTACTCCAGTCGAGTTCCCCGCTTGGCGAACCCTGTCGAGTTCCTCCGCCTCCCCCTTCGGCTCGGACATTGCGGAGTGTCTGATGCCAGGCCAAACCTCCGTCACCGACGTTGACGTTTGGCTGGGTTCCACATGTCGTGACCCCTCCACGTGAGCGGTCCCATGTGTGTATTGTCCACGGTCAACTCCCTACGGCGAGCCCGTGTCTTTCCCTAGCAGAGCCAGCTCTGCTGTCACCTGTCAGATGAGTCTCCCCCTACCCAGGTGGAGCCATCCCAGGGACTCCATATGCGTACTGCCCACGGCCAGTCCATATGTGTACTCTCCACGTAAATTCCTCCCCTACGGGTGGGTAGTGGTCTCCGCAGCGTCCCCTACGGGTTCGCTTCCCCAGTGTAGTCTAGTTTACTTAGTGGGTATGTCGGAACAGCAGTAGACTCTCTCGGCGTAAGCTCGCCCCCTTCCCCGTCCCACTGGTGCGCCGGGTGGCTAGAGCTTGCGCTGGGCACTGGAAGGGGTTCATACTGTGGCGCTTTATTTGGGATCCCAATTCGTCGGTCACTACTGACGTACGTCGAACGTGACCGACTGAAAGGGAACGTCTCGGTTACGTATGTAACCCTCGTTCCCTGAAGGAGGGAACGGAGACGTACGTCCCGTCGCCACAGTTGCTGTACCCTCGCTGTAGTGCGGACTAGATTGTCTCCTCAGCGAAAAACAGAGTGCGATTGCATCTGCTCCCCTATTTATACCACCTGGCGGGGGCGGTGCGCATTATGCAAATATCGCACGCCAACTCCATTGGCCTGTTGTAGTTCACTCGAAGCTGATAGGGCTCTCTAGCGATATCCCAATTCGTCGGTCACTACTGACGTACGTCTCCGTTCCCTCCTTCAGGGAACGAGGGTTACATACGTAACCGAGACGTTTTTTTTTGACATTTTTTGTCATATTTCTTTTATTATTATTGATTTGTATTGATTTTATTAAATCAATGACATAAATAAATTTTTATTGACCAATCATGATCTACTATTGAAGAAAGACATGTAAGGAAATGTTTTGGCAAATAAATAAAAATAAATTAATTAATAAAATATGTAATAATATATTTTGTATTGACCATATTGATTGAATTCTTCATTGATTTTTATTGATTTTATTAAGTCAGTAAAAAAATAAATATTTTTTATTGACCAATCATAATCTACTATTGAAGAGAGGCATGTAAGGAAATGTATTGGTCAGTAATAAAATAAAATAATAAAATAAAATAAAATGTATTTCAATTATTTTTTTTTTTTTTAAATATCTATCTATCTTTCTATCTATCTATATGCGTATGTGTATACACACATATACACATACGCATACATATGTGTGTGTGTGTGTGTGTTCATACATGTATCTAACATATATATTAATTTAGCAAATCATAGCTCATGGCTGTGAGGTAAACAAAAGACTAATGGACATAAACAAAAAACAGCCCAGAGTGAACCCTCAGACGTGTGAAGCGTCATAATGAAGGTCAGCGGTGAGAACGTGTTCAGGCCGCTCAGACCGGCTCATGTTAAATGGATTACTGTGTGCTTAATTAACTAATAATCCTTTTGTCCAGAGGCGTCTGCAGTCATTTGTTCTGCGCTTCAGGGACGAGCTGATTACAAATGTGACTATTCCATAATCAGCCTGGAGACAAAAACACAAAAATAACCCTCTGCATGCTAACAGGATTAATGCCACACCTTTCCAAGCACAACTCTGAGTCCGGCTTTATTCATTCATCTATTATCACACACACGACACACAGATCTGCCCTCGCCCGTGTCACCTGCAGTCGCTGAGAGAATAATCGAAGGCCATTGTGAAATCACAGCCTCATTTGTTCACCGAAGTCTGTTATTTACTGTAAGAATCGAACAGCAGAACTAGATTAATTCTTCAGAATCACGTCAGATGTTTGTAAAGCAGCGCTGCAGTTTAAACGCACACAACACACTGATTTCACACAAAACTACCGCTGTGAAGTCTCATCGTTCACTTCATCTCACGGAAATCTCATGAAAACATCTGCAGCTCATATTTCACTCCAAAAGTCAAGAGAAAAAAAAATCAGAAATCAAAGAAAATGAAGCTTATTTTATGATTTTTTTAATATTATGAGATTATTTTAATGACAACTTTGACAAGTGCATTTTTCCTATAAATTCTCATAACTGTAATACATGCAGATACTTTATTTATTTATTTGTAATTTATTTGCAAATTAATTTGTCATTCTCAATGGTGATTCTCATTACTGTACTACTATAAAAATGTTAATTATGTTTTTACCAGATAATATTTACAATAGATCTATACTGCATAATTACTTTATATTAAATACAATAATTAATTATTTTTAAGACAGCACAATTTAGTTTTTGTTTAAAAAAATTACAATAATAAGATTTTTTTTTTTGCATTACAGTAATGAGAATTTTTTTGAAATATATTTAAAAAAAAAAAAAAAGTTAAAATGCATAAATAAATAAATTATTATATAAAATTAAATTTAATACACACAAAATAACGATTATTTTTTAATTATAATTTTTATTTCATTCTTTTAATTTAATGTTGAATTATGAGTCGGACATGATTTCTAATTGTTTTTTTGTTTTTTGTTTTTTTTTGATAAAATGTACTGAATTGCCATTAAAATAATGTTAAAATGCAAAATGCAAAAATAAATAAACAAACAAATAAGTAAATAAATAAATTAATTAATTCTATTGGTCTTAAAAAAGATTTTGGAAAATACAATTTAATACATACTAAATAACGATTATTTTTAATTATAATTTTTATTTCGTTCTTTTAATTTATTACTGAATTATGAGTCTATAAAATTATGAGAGAATTATGAGAGTATAAAATGTACTGAATTGCCATTAAAATAATAATAAAATGCAAAAATAAATAAATAATTTAAATAAATAAATTATACTGGTCTCAAAAAGAATATTGGAAAAAACTATTTAATACATACAAAATAACGATTATTTTTAAATTAAAAATGTTATTTTGTTCTTTTAATTTAATGTTAAATTATGAGTCGTACATGATTTCGACTTTTTTATATAAAATGTACTGAATTGCCATTAAAATAATGTTAAAATGCAAAAATAAATAAATAAATGAACAAACAAATAAGTAAATAAATAAATAAATTAATTCTATTGGTCTTAAAAAAGATTTTGGAAAATACAATTTAATACATACTAAATAACGATTATTTTTAATTATAATTTTTATTTCGTTCTTTTAATTTATTACTGAATTGAGTCAGAGATGATTTAGAATTTTTTTTTTATTTTTATAAAATGTACTGAATTGCCATTAAAATAATGTTAAAAATGCAATAAATAAATAAATAATATTAGTCTTAAAAAGAATATTGGAAATTGAATTGTGAGTTGGACATGATTTCACTGATTGTACAAAAACCACACATTGTTTAGCACCTGTCATGTGCAATTTTTGTCATTTATTTTGTTGATAGTGTTTTTGTTTTGTTGGTTGTGCTCAAGGGCTCATGGTTTCGTCCCCTCTGAATACAGCGAGCGCTGAAAGCCGAGCAACTCAAATAACTGTGTTGTCAGATCGCGAAGGCATTTTGTGAACAATAGAAGAGCGCGACGCTGATTGAAAAGTGCTGCCCGCACATTCCCTCAAGAGTGACGGCTTTCATTTGAGTTCCCATCAGCCCTGTTAATTCTGCGCTTCAGAAGCGAACCCTCACACTTCATTAAAGTTCAAAAATCACACATATTGACTTGAAAGCTCAGCTACAGAGCAATGCATACTGATGCTTCTCTTGTTCCAAGGAAGGAGATGTGTGTGTTTATTTCCATCTTTTCCTCTATGAATAACAGTCTGGCCACTGATGGATCTGTTTGATTGAGTTTGATGTTGTATCACAGGCAGCACATAATTCTGTCATCATGTTTCAGATGACTTTCCTTCTTCAGTGGAACACAAAAGGAGATGATTAGCAGGATGTTCATGCTGAAACGTGGTTTGAGCGAGAGTAAATGACAACAGAACTCATTTTTGGGTGATTTCTTGAAATATGCCATCTGTAAATCATGCAGCTTAACTTCTTAGCTAAACTTGTTGTTCTTGTCAACAACAGAGCTACATTTCATGAACGAGCGGGGTGATAAAGCTAGGCTGAAGGGAAGAACCCAATATTGGTACGCTTCACCCCCGAAAGCGAACCTCAGGAACTTCCTAGGTAGTAAGCGTCCTTCAGATCTATCGTGACAAACCAGTCCTCAGACCTGATTTGAGATACAATCTGCTTTAATGTCAGCATTGTGAACTTCAGCTTGCTCACTGAACTATTTAGCAGATGTAGATCTAAAACCAGACGTAACCCCCATCCTTTTTTGGATCAATGAAACAACGGCTATAAAACCCTGATTCTGTGTTGGGAAGAGGAACATGTTCTCCTTCTCTAACAAAGCTTCACTTCTTGCTCCATTACCAGAGCCTGCTCGGGGCCTACTACTGTGAATAGGACCCTGTTGAAACTGGGCGGACGAGAACCGAACTGAATTCTTTTTCCTCCTCTCGAGGCTGGTCTCTGGTGCAGTCACCCTGCTGCGGCGAACCAACAGGTAACAACCAAACTAACTGCTGAGAAACCCTCCTTAGAGGGCCGCAGCATCGAGGGAATGACCCAGTAACATCAGTGAAGCACTGTCGAGTGACTGGATCATACGCTCGCTGGAAACCTCTGCGTCCTGAAACACACGAGGTGGCAGGGTTAGCAGAACGGTCTCCTGAGGACACCAAATGGAGACGGGCACCGTATAATGAGGTGTAATCCGCATTCCCCCCGGAGGAGACTTCCCTCAGAAGCCCGACACCACTGGCGTCAGGGCATCTTCGCTGAAGCCTTCTTTGAGATAATAACAGTCCTCAGATCCGTTCCACCTAAAGTCGGCTGAGAGCGTTGACCCGTCCCCCAGTCCTTCTGAGGGGGAGCATGGGTTGCGACACTGTTTTTGCTGTGTTCGGTACAAGGAGCTTGTAGACGACTTTTGCTGCTCCCGCCCAGCAGCAACAGAGACAGGAGAGTTTTTTAATGGAAGAAACTTTGAAAAGACTGCAGCTTGCCTCTTTGAATCTCTTGACGACAGTTGTAACTGCATCGCCGAAGAGGCCCGTGGGGGAGAGACGGCCACATCGAGGAGGTATCCCTTATCGGACTCTTTGATGCCCGAAAGGTTTAGTCATAAATGCCTCTCTGTGGCCACCAGGGCTGCCATAGGCCGGCCGCTGGATTTGGACGTCTCCTTGGTGGCCAAAGAGACAAATCGGTAGCTCTGTGCAGCTCTTTAATAGCTTCAGAGCCGACTCCCCCACCCTCATCTAGGTCTCTGAGCAGGTCTGATCTGCCACCGAATACGCCTTGCCCACCAGTGCTGATGTAGTTCTGACCGGCTTGGTGGGCAACGTCGGGGCTATAAGGGACGATGCAAATTCAGGGGAGAGATGGCTGGCTAGCATCTCTTCAACTCTGGGCATCGCCCCATAACAATGACTTTTAACTCCTAGAATGTTAGAGTAATTCGAAGTTTGTGGTGAAAATACTCTGCAGGAGTGTAGGAGGACCTCGGTGTGGAGGTAGGGAAAAAACGGCAAGCCCCGATGTGGAGGTTGTGCGCGAGATGGGAGATATCTTTCATCTAGCAAACTTTTCTGGTGCACTTCTTGTCTCTCGGCTGGCCATTCAATGCTTAACTTGGCAACAGCATGAGTTATTACCTCCGTAAGCTCCTCATATGCTGGAGTGTGAGGTGGCAAGTCCTCAACATCTTCAGGATCCATGCCTACAATGTCCAGTTCCTCAGAACCAGACAGCTGAAGCACAGGTGCTTCCCCTGGGATGGAAGAAACCACAACGTGTGCTTCCAAATCCCAAGGAAAAGCACTGGATCCAGCAGGTGATTGCAGAGATAGGGCAGGACCCATCTCAAACCCCTCTGCTAAATCTATCGGCGAACCCCATGATTGCAGCCGCCACTGTGCCTCGGCAGCAGCGGGACCAGAACCGTGAGGAACGCTTGCCAGGCTGCCCTTCTCAAAGAGCAACCGGCAGGAGCGGAGCGTTCTCAGGGGAAGAGGCTCACAGTGCTCACAACCAGCCCCCTCGAAGGCAGCTTGAGCATGCTCCATTGGACTGATTTTACACGTTTCATGACGCAATCATGCATCATGAGGCATTCCCACAGCGTCGAAGACTCCAACGCAGCGTGAGTTCCCTCGAAGGGGAAACCTTAAGTACAGAGCGAAAGATGAAGAGAATTTTACTCTTATGCTTACAAACTCGATCTCCAGCACATTATTGATGTAAAACAATGCAAACACTAGCCCTGCTCTTCTACGATACAGAACAACTACAAGCTCTCACAACAAACAAATACATTAATGTACCAATAAAGCACAATGCAAATGACTTAATATTCACATATTCTCATGCAATGAATCTGACAGGCAACACTAAACGTATGCAGCTCTCCTTCATTCAACATTATTTGCTGTAAATGATGATCTCACAACACGAGGTGCTTCAGTAATGAACAGAAACACGATTCCTCAAATCTATTAGCGTTACACACGACCTCCTACACGCTGTTGTTGGATTTCAGGACTGATCTCTCTCAAAAGAGGGACGCGCGGCGCTCTGGCTATGACATTATCACATCCCTGTAGCATGAATTATGGGATTGAGCTCTGCGCTAATTATGCCATTGGGCTGCAGTGAAGGGCTGTAATGTCCCCAGTCGTCTAGTGCTTACTGGGCCGTAGCTGCATTCACCACCCCGCTGCTCCTCTGGGCGTCAACTCAACCGAAGTGAACAGAGACTGATATCACGGGAGCCAACCAACGCTCACGGCAATGTCAGCGCTGCTAGTATGAAAGTTTGCAAGAAGAGATTTCAATCCACTAACATAAAAGTACATGCACCAGTGTAATGCCATGGTATTTTTGGAATTCCTTGCAAATGAATATGATAATCGATTAGTATCAAAGCATACTGTATATCAAAGTACCTTTTTTTCCCGGTATGCAGGGTTATTATTGTTAACTTAAACTAAAAGTATTAAACACATTTCTGTTAAATGAAATTAAACTGAATTAAAATAGCATAAAATTAGTTAATATATAAAAAATAAAAAATAAATATTAGTTGAAAAACTTAAACTAATTAGATGTTTAGGTTGAAGCACTAAAATTAATAACTGGAAATAAACTAAAACTGAAATAAAAATAAATTGAACCTAAACACCAATATTTAAAAAATAAATAAACAAAAATAAAATGACACAGCTACATAATGATATTACTAAAAATTAAACTAAAATTAACATAAAAACTAAAAAAATTAAAAATTAAAAAATAAAACTAAACTGCTTGTTTTCAAACTTTTTTATTAACAGAAACTGGGAGTGTAAATATATTAAATTAATAAATTAAATATAATAAATTATGGTTATTTAGAAGTTTTAAGGACTGTATATTCTTTAATAAAACAATATTAATAATAATAATTTGCAATGAAATCATTTTAAATTCATATATATATATATATATAAAGTATATAAAGTTTATATATAAAGGTTATATACTGAAGATTATTTATACAAATAACCTTGATGTATTTTTTTTTACATTTTAATCAAGTGAAGTCACATTTATTTACATAGCGCTTTATACAATACTGTTTCGAAGCATATTAAAGAAAATAACAGTATTAATGCTACAAAATTCAATTAAACTATAAAGCAAAAGACAGTAGTGTTATTATTCAACTCAATTGAGTTCAATGTTGATTCAGTTCAGTTCAATAACAGTATCAATGTCTTAATTCAGTTCAAATTTTGTTCTCATCCAATAGTGTCAGTGCAGTTAAATGAATAATATTACATAAACCCAAATTTAATGAAGTTAGATTATTTGAATAAAACTTAATTTAAATAATTTTAAGTCAGAGGTTTGCGCCCCTGGTTGAGAACCGCTGAATTAGATAATGAAACATCCAAGTGTCATTTATCGTATAGAAACACACTTTACAATCAGATCTAGCACTGAAAATAAAGACACTTGATCTATTGAATGACATTCACACAACAAATACATTGTACATCACCAACAAATCTCATTTGCATATGCAAATATGAGCCTGCAGCATATTGGTGCCAGATGTTTGCTCTCTGCCAGAACACTATATTTTTCTCAGCGCAGAGGCTGAACGCTCGTGAGAGTTTTTGAGGAGGACGAGTCTTCAGCACTGAATGTGAATCAGCCGCAGCGGGATCAAAGGTCGTCTGGCAAGAACACAATCAGACTGGACGACTGCCAGCGTGTCTTTGAAGACCTCGTTTGCCCCTCTGAAGGCGGCATGAACCTCTTGGTCTTCACTTGAACGGCAGACAGAAAGGCTAATTTGAGATTATAAAAGGTCAGACTCTGTGGCACAGCTCAACCTCCGTGACCCGCCGTAATATGTGTGAATATCTGCAGCCATAATGAGAAGATCTCCTTCCTGTTCACATCAGTTATAACAGGAAATGGATCTAATATTCTTTATGCTGGTGATTGGAGCATTTGATTTCAACAAATAGGGTATGGCCTGTTCCACTTTAATGTTTGACTAATTAAAAAACAACACTGCTGCTTCAGACAGCGCTCTAGTACTGCATTGAGTTCTCTTTTACGCTTGAACACACAAAATTATGTCAAAATGCGCATTTTGTCGAGTATCCTCATAAGCACAGTCTTAAATGAGTCAAATAAAGTCTTAAATGATCATAAAGAGTTGTGAGAAAAAGAGATGCAGATCCGAGTCATGTGCGTCAGGTCTTAAAGTGACAGCAGCCTAATAACAAGGGTCAAAAACAATGAAAACAATCACTTTTTTAGTGCATTTTAGCAGAGCAGGTAAAAATCTGAACCGGCCCGAGTGGACCAGTAGAAAAACCCTTATCGTTGAGCCCTGAGATATTAAAGACAGAGTTAAATATGACATTTATTATAATGGGTTTATGTCAAGACTGTTTTAAGTTCACTTAAGTTATTATATATTTTTAAAGCCTATTAAATATTAAAATTGATAGCTTTCAATTACACTGTAATATTATAAATATACCTTTATGTTGTTTCAACATTATTTTGGATATTCAGTGTGAAAGTATTACAATATAAAGATATATTAAAAACTATGATGTTTGGTGCGATTAATCATGCTTAATTACAAAAAAAGTGTGATTAATTAGTTAATTTTTGTATCGATTGACAGCACTTTGACTACACTCTAAAAAAATCTGGGTTAAAAAAACCCAAGTTGGGTTAAAAATAGGGCTGGGACAATACATCGAATCTTGATTTGCGAGATCTGGAGCGATTCTGATATTTTTCCGATGTATTCTCTCTTGAATCGATTCTGAGCTTAGTTTTTAACAGCAAATGGCACTATATGTGCTTTAGAAACACTCATACACTCCTTGCTTCCAGTTTCTTTACACATACCACTTAAACCTAAAATAATCATTGATAAAGTTCGAAAAGGTTGAAGCGAATTACAAAATAAAAGCATTCTGATCCAAGGTGCAAGTATATTTAAGCACTTACATGACTCAGCTGAACGCACAAGCGATGTCCAGCAGTCTTCTTCGTGAGAGTGTGTGGTTAAAAACTAGCCTAGAGCGCCATCTGCTGTTAAAACTAAGCTCAGAATCGATTAGAGAAAGAAAATATCAGGATTGATTTAGATTCACTGTATTGATCGAGAACTGATGTATTGTCCCAGCTCTAGTTGAAAATGGAAAAACCCAGTAATTGGGTTGTTTTGACCCAGCGGTTGGGTTAAATGTTTGCCAAACCTGCAGGGCAGTTTTATTTAACTCAACTATTGTTTAAAAATTACTATAAGGCTGGCTTAAAATTAACCCAAAAAAGGTTGGAAATTAAAAATCAGACACAATTACTAGAGGCAACAATAATAATCAAAAGGTGAACATTTATTAATAGGCAATTTAATAAATGTTTATTGTTTAATTATTATTCATTAAACTTATTAATAAATATTCATTTATTAAACATATGAATAAATGTTAATTTCCAACATACTTCATTTTAAGTGAGAAATACAGTAATTTTTAAATAATAGTTGAGTTAAATAATATATATATATATATATATATATATATAATTGTTTGTGAAAGAAGTCACAAATTGATCAAAAATACAGAAAAAAACAGTAATATTAAGAAATATTATTACAATGTAAAACAGCTGTTTTCTATGTGAATATATAGTAAAGTGTAATTTATTCCTGTGATCAAAGCTGAATTTTCAGCATCATTACTCCAGTCTTCAGTGTCACATGATCCTTCAGAAATCATTCTAATATGATGATTTCTTTTTGAGTATTTTCAACCTTGGTTCATTTAGGATTCTTTGATGAATATAAAGTTCAAAAGAACAGCAGTTATTTGAAATTGAATCGTTTGTAACATTATAAATTTCTTTAGTGTCATTTTTGATGAATTTAATGCATCCTTGCCGAATAAAAATCTTACTGACCCCAAACTTTTGAACAGTAGTATATAATATCCACATTCTTTCACTGATCCTCTGTGGAAAAAACAACCAGTCCATTTAAGAGTTTTCAGTTTTCTGTGAAAAATGCTAATAGGACAGTCAAATACCTCAAAAGCTCCTCAGGTGCCACTGTATTAATGTCAATAGACATCCGTGACATTTTATGAACACTCGTTAATTCACTCACAAAAAGTCATCTGGTTAATGTCACTGTGCCATTAAAGACAGTCTCTAAGATTAAAGATTTTTCCGAAGTTATTTGTGTTTTCTGATGAAGCACATCTGTAATATTGCCGATTGTTCTGGCAGCTAGAAGCCGGTGAACGTGATCGCATTACGCTCTGACACTAAGGTGCGGATGCGAGCTGAACGAATAAAAGCAGAAGCGATAAACGGACAATAGCGCCAGCAATCCCGTAACAGGATTAGCCACCGTGACGTCTTCAAACATCAGCCCGGGGCAAAGACAGGGCTTCTGGGGCCAGGCGCAAATGCACCGAGCTCTCTTAAAAACGTCAGATGAATTAGCCCGAAACAATCTCTGAGCGCTGAATCCAAATAGAGATTTGAGGAACAATGTTGTTTTCTAATCCAGAAGGGGAAAGACTTTGTGTTGCATGTATCTGAGCAACATAATTCATTTGGAAGCGAGTGGACCGCTCTGAATGTTCAATTTGTGCCACGACAAGCTATGGGAATTATAGTGCAAATGAACTCTGGATTTGTAAATCGACTGAATGCTAATACAGCACAGACGTGCGGTGAGGCTGCGTTTCTCTGAGGTTTTCCCACAGACCTGCAAACTCATAAGAGGTGAAAAAGATGAAAAAGACTATGAGTTCTAGGAGAACATTTTTGTGATTTTAACATGGAAACTAAGCATTCTGGTCAGAGCCTAAAACTAACTTTTTGCCACACCTGCCAATCAGGGGCGGATTAAGGTCTACACGGGACCCTAGGCTCAGGGATTTCTACAGGCCTCCACCCCTCAAATTATATACAATATTCCAGAAATGGAGCGAGCGAGAGAATACCACCTGGTATTAAGATGCGTTTTCGGTGATCCGATCACAAGTGGTCACCCAAGACGCATTACCGTTACACCTGGTATTACCACACAATTCAGATGTGTCTTCTGCGTCCGGTTTCTTTCAGATTTTGTGGAGACACTCAGCTCTTTTTTTCGTCACACTCAACTACATCACTTTCACTTTCGGCGCACGAATGCTATTAATGAACAAACTCGTTTTAGGCGGCTTATGCGAGTGAATATAACAGTGCCTATAATATAATAGCACACTGATTACAAACACATGCGCATGACTCGTATGTTGTATCACTAATAATCATCATAAATTATAAAATAAATATCACTAATATAGGCTAATGGATATTCCAGTGAGGTCTCAATCTCTGGTTTTTAATAGCGCAAAACAGAAATAAGGACTGGCCATATTAGGGGATTTTACAGTACTAATATTTACCTCTAAATTATCATCTGTAATAACAAGGTGTAACCACTAGATGACTGTATAGCCCTATATAAATGGCTGTGTACATTGCTTTCAGACATAATTTAATTTATTAGGTTTTGCATTTTGATATAGCCTATATTTATACATTATTAGAAACTACATATTTTCAAAGTTAAGATTGTTTTTGTTTTTTGTTAATTGGTTAAGTTCATTTGAAGTGTCAGTTTTTGCATTAGTATTAGAGTCAGATTAAAAGTTGCAATTACCTTTTTAATTTTTTATTCAGTGGCGGAAACAAGCTTACATAATAAAGTGACAAATAATAATAAATTAAGTGATTTGTCTTTGTCCTTTTTTGTTTAATTAACAGTAAAAACACAGTCAGCAGCAGGAATATTAGGCTGCTGTCACTTTAAGAGCTAATGGACTGATCCAATATACTGATACTGTACTATGTGTGTACTTTCTCAACTGTTTATGTTCACTTGACATAACCGACTGTGTTTACTAGGATGCTCACTATTTTTTGACATAATTTTGTTTTGAATTTGTCCACTCAAATGCAAGAAGACATGAAAGAGAGCTAAGTTTTGTATTTGCACGCTGTCTGAGATGCGGCTTTCTGGGCGAGTAACTGAGAAATGAGTGCCATTTCACGTCTTCTTGCGTTTGAATATAAATTGTCAAGGCTTAAACTTTTTCAAACTTAAACCTAAACTTATTTATGTTCATGCTTTGTTAGAATTCATAAAAAATATTACCGGCCAACTGGTGAGTGACACCATTTCATATACTCGCCAAAGCCGTTTTTTCCTCACATTTGGCGCTTTAATTTTAGGCCCTGATTCTGGTGCACTCTGACAAGAAAATAAAGGGAAAACACATTTTGCAAGCTGACTAACGAGTTTTTGGACTTTGAATGTCTTTTCTGAGGTAAATGTGACATTGTTTACAAGCTGTTTTATTGACGCTTTTCCACGGTTAAAACACTGATTGAGCGATTACACGAGACATGACTCATATCAGTAAGCTGTACTGTATCTTTCAACATACCTTCTGATGTTCATTCATGTATATTTCATGCTATAACTAGTAGTAAAGAGGAAGAGGTGATTGGTTTACATGCGCACCACACTACACCCTGGGGTGCTACAGCGATCTGCTATGCTACATTTAAGGGGTGGTTGATAATGATTTCACTTTTTTAACTTTAGTTAGTGTGTAATGTTGCTGTTTGAACATAATCTGCAAAGTTACGACGCTCTAAGTTCAATGTAAAGGGAGATATTTTCTTTACAGAAATCGCTTTTTAAGGACTACAACAAATGGCTGGTAGGGACTACAACAAGCTTCTTCCTGGGTTGGTGACATCACAAACCCTAAAATTTACATACACCCCGCCCCCGAGAACACGCAACAAAGGGGGTGAGGCCATGTTGGGCTGCTTTAGAGAAGAGGAAGAGTTGTTGTAGTAGAGTGTTGTTGACATGCCGTCATTTTACGCCAGGACTGCTTCACAAACGAGGGTCAATTCAACGCTGGATTTGCACAAAAGATTAACATGACGGCACATGCTAGTGGATGAGTTGAATCAACTCCACAGCAACTACATAAATTTATCCACTAACCATTCAGAAACGTCCAGTTTCATTCTAAAAGTTGTAACTTCTTCCTGAGTCTCTCCATCAGTGTCGACTCTGGTTTGAACAATGTAAGGCTGAACACCGTTACTGACAATCCTCATTTTGGCTGCGTGAGATTCTCTAGCTTTGTTGTTGCTGAGCAAAAAGGGGCATTATAGATCCCCTTTAAAGAGCGCCTAAAAAGATTAAGAGCTCGAGTGACATCTATGGTCTCGTTCCAGTCTATGGGAAAGTAGCTCATTTCCAATTATTGTGCAGTTTTTTTCTGCTTGCAATTTCAACCTCACTCCTCTGAATGTATACGATTCACATAAATTGCGTATTTTGATTCAAAACGGCGAATTTCGCCAAAAAGCAACTCATTGCAGGTATGTTCCCAACAGCTTAACTCAGAAGACAGCAGTAATCAAATCGCCACTTACCTGATGAGTTGGGACAGTTGAGGCAGAAGGAATCGAAGGTCGTGATGATCATTTTATGATGAAAACGATGAAAAATCACACCCATCATTAGCGGCACATGAAAAGAAGCAGAAAACAAACACACAAAATGAAAATATATTCATATTGGCACCTGCATCAATGATCAGTCTGAGTTTTGTTTGGTGATGAAGTAGCTAAATAGTTCTGACACTATATCTTGCTGCTTAGTGGTTTCTAAGGTGGTCTAGGTGGTTGTTAGGTGGTTACTAAGGAGTTCTAAGTGTATTTATCTTGTTGCTTAGTGGTTGTTAAGGTGGTCTGGGTGGTTGCTAGGTGGCTACTAAGGAGTTCTAAGTGTATTTATCTTGCTGCTTAGTGGTTGCTAAGGTGTTCTGGGTGGTTGCTAAAGAGTTCTGAGTGTATTTATCTTGTTTCTTAGTGGTTTCTAGGTGTCTAGCACAAACGCTGCATTACGACGCACACGCTCAAGGTTATCACTTCGAATACAAGTATCCATTAGCAATCTGCCCTGTTTAGTTCTTGTATATTTCTGTTTCTCTGCCAGATTTAGTGTGATCACAGCTGATGCGACTGTGCATTAACACCCCTCTGAGTGTCTCTGCTGCTCCTCCTCACAGCCGAACAGAGATTTCACCGCACTATTATCTGTTTACTAACAGGACGGCTGCGCTGAATTCTGCTGTGGGGTGAAACGCTTTCCGCCCACCCTCCACTTATTCATTACTCAACGCTGAGGAGACGGCGCTCGCATGCTAAATGCCTATCCGTCCGCACGCCGTGGGAAAATGTCATCCGTGACAACCTGAGCAAACATCAGAGGAGCTGAAATAGACCTGGACGCTGACACACGGGCCTGGAAGAGCAGCCGTTTAATGTTTTAATGAGCTGTGTGTGTGTGTGGTTAACAGCGTCAGAACAGAGCGTTTAGGGAACGTCGTGCTTCAATGGAAGCCGGTAATGAGTGAGGAATGACATTTCTATGGCACAGTGGCATTTAGTTGGACTTATCGACATGTGTGACATTTGTATTTCCTCATTCGTCTCCAATGCAGCCGCTGACAGAACAGAAAAAGAGGGAAAAAACAAGGTTGACCTTGTTTTATTGTTTATTTATGTTGGTGCCTCTGACTTCTGTGATTCCTTCCTCTTTGATGCTTGTGCACCAAATGTTATTGCTCAGAAGCTGCTCTCTCAGAACTCGGGAGTCTTATTTATGAGACTTTGTCTCAGATGTTTCTACTACAGTTGAGAAATAAACAAGTAACTAGTCATCATCCAGTAAGAGTGTAGAGCTATGCAATTAATATGATGAGAAATGTTTGAGTTGATATCGAGAACTCTATCTTTGGTATCTTAGCAAATCAGATCCTAGAATAGGAGACAGAATGTTCAAAAATGTTGGAAAACCAGGAGACTCCATTTGAGAGTCTACATTTGATTTCACTGCAGTCTACAAGAAACATTTGAGATACTAAAGACATGTTGTTTGTGATATTTCAATTAATCGTTAAAAGGTTGCGATCTCGATTCAAACACCCACACTATCTTAATCATCAATGACAGCGATTCGTCTATGTCTGTTAAAGCTTTGACATGTTCGATCACAGCGAACATTCAGATCTGAGTTCTGATCCAGAGAGAGCCGTTGTCATGTATAGGTATAAAACAGCTTCACAAACAGAATTAGTATTTCTGTGTTACAATAATTCAAATGATCACAGAAGTACTGAGATTAAAGTTTATACTTCAGATATAAACACTGATGTCTATGGTAGTGATCAAAATAGAGTAAATCACCTTTTGAATGTAACTTGTAGCTTCTAATAAAGATTATATCAATTACATCATTACACCAGTAGGTGGCGACAAGTGACTGTTAAAAATGTTTTTGTCATTGAATCATTCATTCAAGAGATTCATTCAAAAACAGACATTTTGACAAACAACTAAGATTTGTCAGAACCTCATTTAAATGACATTATTTTGTTTAGTTGTCTATTCAGAACCGTGGGAGAATCTTGATCTCTGTTTGAAACAAAAAAATACAGGGCCTAAAACGAACTTTTTGCCACACCTGCCAATGGCCGGTGACTTAAGAAATTTTACCGGCCAGAAATATTTTTTACCGGCCATGAAAGTTGACACCAAAATTTTAGATGTCACTGAAAATTGTAATATTACTAATACTAAACGTAAAACATTATTAAAGACAAGTAAACAGTCAGTAATAAAATAAGAACAAATAATTAAAAAATTAACGTTTTTTTATCGCGGTTTTTTACTCGCATTTGGCACTTGGCGAGTGTTAATTTTAGGCCCTGTATATATGTGTGTGTGTGTGTGTGTGTGTATATATATATATATATAAATATATATTGATTGATGGCAGGGTTGCCAGGTCTGTATAAAACTAGCCCAATATCCCAAATATCAAAACTCAAAACCCATACCTAAAACACATATTTTACAGTCACTGTTATGCAAAATGAAAAGCCCTATATTGTAGTGATCACAAAACTCAACATCTAGCACAGTTTTATCATTGGTAGAATATAAAATATTTCAACACAAGCATTTCAGTCAAATATAATTAATGCAATATATCAAAACTTTAACCTGCAGGGGGAAAAAAACAACCTGCGGCAACAGTTTAAAAGTAGCACAATTCCGTGGGAAAACCTCAGACTGACTCATGGCGACTTTAAAGGCCTTAATTTATCAAAATATCAAAATATTCTCTGCATATTGTTTTTCCCTTCTGTCCACAACTGTATCAGCACAGACTGCTGCCGTAGAGAGACACTGAAGGAATGTGTGCTAAACATTGTGACAGCAACATGTTGGAATGAGAAACAGAGAACAACAAATGAATGAATGACATCGTCTTCTCATTTGCATAGACACTCGAAATGCCGCCAATATGTGACGCCCATCTGCATGATTCATTTTGTTTTGCATAACAACACACAGAAGCACTGCAGAGAAACATACAGAATGGACAAACTATTTCCTTTAGCAGGGGCGGCACTAGTCCCCAGCCCCCTAAAAACTCTGTAATATGTACACTAATTCATGATCACCTCAGTCCACTTTATAACTATCATACACGCGGTGCAATGCGATGCCAGGCGCGACGCAAGTGTTTTTTGGTAGTTTCAGCCCGACGCAGTTATCATTTTCACGTCCAGCGCCACAAACGAGGTGTGTTCAGGTGCATTGTTGGCGCGTTGCTATTTTGAGGCAACTGAAAATGACTGCGCCATTGACCAACAAAAACCTGCTCTAAAGTCAATGGTGCAGTATTTTATTTTATTTTATTTTTGTTAAAGAGTTTCCTCACTAGAGAGGCATTCAGTTTCTCCACTTGCAAATTCCGCCATGTAAATAGTGAATCCGCCATGGCATGAACGCAACTGGCTTTTAAAGGGAATGGGAGATGAGACTCTGGTTGGTTTATTGCACGTTACGGCCAAAACACACCCATGACTCATTAAGAGAATAGGTACTGTGCGCCTGGCGCGCCGACCATTTTTCCCATCATTAAACTAGCAAAAGTGCACTTGTGCCATGCACTTTAGACCATGTGTTTGAGTCACTAAAATAGGGCCCAGTATGTGTTGGGAAAAAAAATAAATAAATAAATATTATATATATATATATATATATATATACAGGTGCTGGTCATATAATTAGAATATCATCAAAAAGTTGATTTATTTCACTAATTCCATTCAAAAAGTGAAACTTGTATATTATATTCATTCATTACACACAGACTGATATATTTCAAATGTTTATTTCTTTTAATTTTGATGATTATAACTGACAACTAAGGAAAATCCCAAATTCAGTATCTCAGAAAATTAGAATATTGTGAAAAGGTTCAATATTGAAGACACCTGGTGCCACACTCTAATCAGCTAATTAACTCAAAACACCTGCAAAGGCCTTTAAATGGTCTCTCAGTCTAGTTCTGTAGGCTACACAATCATGGGGAAGACTGCTGACTTGACAGTTGTCCAAAAGACGACCATTGACACCTTGCACAAGGAGGGCAAGACAAAAAAGGTGATTGCAAAAGAGGCTGGCTGTTCACAGAGCTCTGTGTCCAAGCACATTAATAGAGAGGCGAAGGGAAGGAAAAGATGTGGTAGAAAAAAGTGTACAAGCAATAGGGATAACCGCACCCTGGAGAGGATTGTGAAACAAAACCCATTCAAAAATGTGGGGGAGATTCACAAAGAGTGGACTGCAGCTGGAGTCAGTGCTTCAAGAACCACTACGCACAGACGTATGCAAGACATGGGTTTTAACTGTCGCATTCCTTGTGTCAAGCCACTCTTGAACAACAGACAGCGTCAGAAGCGTTTCGCCTGGGCTAAAGACAAAAAGGACTGGACTGCTGCTGCTCTGATGAAAGTAAATTTTGCATTTCCTTTGGAAATCAGGGTCCTAGAGTCTGGAGGAAGAGAGGAGAGGCACACAATCCACGTTGCTTGAGGTCCAGTGTAAAGTTTCCACAGTCAGTGATGGTTTGGGGTGCCATGTCATCTGCTGGTGTTGGTCCACTGTGTTTTCTGAGGTCCAAGGTCAACGCAGCCGTATACCAGGAAGTTTTAGAGCATTTCATGCTTCCTGCTGCTGACCAACTTTATGGACATGCAGATTTCATTTTCCAACAGGACTTGGCACCTGCACACAGTGCCAAAGCTACCAGTACCTGGTTTAAGGACCATGGTATCCCTGTTCTTAATTGGCCAGCAAACTCGCCTGACCTTAACCCCATAGAAAATCTATGGGGTATTGTGAAGAAGAAGATGTGATATGCCAAACCCAACAATGCAGAAGAGCTGAAGGCCACTATCAGAGCAACCTGGGCTCTTATAACACCTGAGCAGTGCCACAGACTGATCAACTCCATGCCATGCCGCATTGCTGCAGTAATTCAGGCAAAAGGAGCCCCAACTAAGTATTGAGTGCTGTACATGCTCATACTTTTCATGTTCATACTTTTCAGTTGGCCAAGATTTCTAAAAATCCTTTCTTTGTATTGGTCTTAAGTAATATTCTAATTTTCTGAGATACTGAATTTGGGATTTTCCTTAGTTGTCAGTTATAATCATCAAAATTAAAAGAAATAAACATTTGAAATATATCAGTCTGTGTGTAATGAATGAATATAATATACAAATTTCACTTTTTGAATGGAATTAGTGAAATAAATCAACTTTTTGATGATATTCTAATTATATGACCAGCACCTGTATATATATATATATTACCCACATATTGCCAATCTAGACAATTACTGTAAAATAAAGTTTGTCTATACATTTTTAATGAATATTATTTAAAATAATTAGAAATTAATTCAATATTCAGGGATTGACTTGATTAGTATTGTAGAACCTACTGTATTGTTCATGCCTATCCTAGTATACAAACTATTATGGGTCATTGACGTGACGGGTCATTTTTTATGTCCAAAGTGCCTTAATAATAATAAAGTATGTAAAAAGTATGTCCAAAGTATGTAAGGTAGTACAACTAGATCTCTTTTATTGAATCCAAAAGGTTTTAATTATATTTTGCTACATATAAAAGTATTTTAAAGATTTTGAAGTGTCAAAAGGTCATTCGGTTTAACCGTCCAAAGGCCAATACAGTCATTTCATTTGTGATTAAAATATCTTAAAATGTAATAAATGTATATATTTGTTATTCTGGCATGATTGTATAACATCATATTTTAACATAGTGCAAAATGGTATTAAAATTATGTGTAGAAGTCGTTGCTTTGTTGTGAGAACGAATGTCAGGAAAAATGAATTTGATTGATGTCATTCGGAGTAACCAATATAAAGGGACCATTTTGGATCAAGTCATGCGGTCAATATCATGTGACAGGATGTGACATCATTCAGACACCTGCAAAGGACCACATAGTTGTGAAGCAAAAGAAACTAACTCTCTTTTAACTATTTGAAAAATTCATGTTTTCTATTGCTCATACGCATGTCCCGAAACATCAGGTCATTCGGTACAACCGCTATAAACCATGGAAAATGTTGTAATATTTTAAAAACTTGTACTAAATATAAAATGTTTAATTGTCCTTTTGCTAGCTAGCTAGATATCAGCCTGTTAGCATTGTTTGAAAATATCGTCATTCGGTAAAACCAAAAGTGTAATTCGGTAAAAACGAAATTTTGGTTAAACCAAATGACTTTTTTGGTGACAAATTTTGTCCATCTTGTAAAAAATGACTAAAGGAGTGTTAATTGATTATAAAAACCACAAAATCTCATTTTTAATCTCAATTTTATCTCCGTTATGTTTTTTTACACCGTATTCGTCAATGATCCATATATATACTATTGAAATCCTAGAATCGTCCCTGTTCTGTAGCAGATATTTTTCAAATCAAAGAGCGTCCGGACATCTAATCTGAAGGCAGGAGGTGTGTGGGATGTTTTTGAATGTCTCCTTTCTCTGCTTTTCTTTATCTTGTAGAGCACTTTAACAGGAGTGCTTGTGCTCAACTAATGTGATTAGTCTTCAAAGAGAATAAACGAGCAGCCGCTAATTACTTAGACTTTATGCAACACTAACATCAGACAGGCAGACAGATGTATTTTGGCTTTTAAAACAATATCCCTTCAAGTAAGATAGTGTGACTAGAATAATATGGGGCAGCGAGACGCAGATGAGACACAGGTCACTGATCAGTGTCTCTCGTGTCCCGCAGCGACGCTCCTGCCTACAGAATGACCCTGGAGATGAATGAATGTCAAGGAGATACGGCCTGAAAACCATCCTGGCACCCCCGCGTGGCACCACAAAACCACCGCGTCCCAAGGTCACATCAGAGAACTGACAAAAAGTTTTCAGATGATGGGACGAAAAAATAACCCCAGCTAACAGGGAATGTTCTCTCAAGGTTCTCTCAAAGTTATGAACAAACGTTCTTCCAGTAACATTAATGTTCGTTTAAAGTTATTTGTTCTTTAATAATGTTCTCAAAACTGGACATTCAAACATACACTAACAAAACGTCCTTAAAACATATTTCTGTTTGCTGAGATGCAGCTTTACTGTTCAAATCAGGGTGTCATCATATATCAGCCGGGCTCATGAATATTAATTAGGTGATGTAATGTCCAGCCAGTGGTGCTGTTTGAACATTAACTTAAAAGGCGATTAATATTCAGTTAAACTGCAGTGATTTAGCTGTACTTAAAACAGAATGAGATCACAGAATAATTGAATTAAACTGAGCTGAGTAAACCACACTATATTGTCTTCTGCTTTATTGTTGAAATTTATCATTTAAATTATTGATTCCTAATTGAAGAATTTTGCTACACTGAAGCACTTATATAAATAAACTTGATCTTTTACATTTCTCGTTATTTAATCACCTCAGGCGCATGAGTTCGGACCGTTATATATTAAATGTATTTCATCTCGGCAGAAGCACAGACGGATCTGTTTGTAAGGTTAATTACGAGGTCAATTTTACTCACGCTGGCGCTTAAAGAAATACGGTGCAGTTTCATTTCGTTATACACGGCAGATCATTATACAGCGTTCATTATACATAAACAAACGTGATGTGTCGAGAGAGGTCAGTGAGCTGCAACAACACAATAATTATTATTATTGCTATTTATTACTGCATTCGAGGGTTTGGAGTATACGAGAAACCTCAATGCATATAAACTACCAGTCAAGGCCAACAGAATGAGGAATATTTACACAGTTTTGATGACTTTACTCTTATTCGAAAATAGGAAATAATACAGATGGAAGTATGAGATTTATGTAGTGACCAAAAAACTGTATATATATATATTTAAGTAATCACAAAAAACCTTGCACCTTGAAAACTTTGACTGCTTTTCACTATAACACTTCAATGAATTCATTTAAATAACTAATAAATCATATTAAGATGTTAAAATAATAAATTAAATTACTATAAAACGATGATGATGATGATGATGATGATGATTATAACATTTAAATAAGTAAATAAATAAATATAAAGATGTTAAAATATAATTTTCATAAATATTTGATGTTATAAATGTTATAAATTAATATTATTCATTTAAAAATATATATTAAAAAAATAAATAAAAAAAACATTAAAATTAGTTCTTTTTTATCTGAGGAGTTTCATTCAAGTCTCAAATGTTCCACTAAAATAAAACCAAAAGCAATAGTTGATGATGCAGATTGAATTATATTTAATTATATTTGTTTTATTATTGCATTCCTTCTATTATAAAACACAAATTCAAATAAAAAATAAAAAAATACAATATAAAATTATGAAATATTAAACTAAAATACTGAGGCACTTCTTTAAATAAATACATTTTATTAAATAAATCTATTATATTTGTCTATTAAATAAATACGTTGATAAAATATTAATTAAAATATATAAAATATTATGGAGGCACAAATTAAAAATGAATACATATTTTGATAAATATATAAATGTATATATGACTTGATAAAACATATATAATTTACTTTTAATTAAATTTAATCCTGAAATTATTTTTGTATTACTTTTTTCCTTCTTTTATTATTTTAAATTTATTTTTATTCTTTTAAAGTTTTTTTTATTATTTATTTATTTCTTCATTTATTTATTTTTTAATTTTTTATGTTTATTTATAGTTGACAATGCAGACTGACTTATATTTGTATTATATTTGGTTTATTGTTGCGTTCTTCTATTATAAAACAAATTAAATAAATAAATAATAAAATGAAATACTGTATACCTTCTTTAAATAAATACATTTTAATAAATAAATCTTTTAAATTTTTTATTAAATAAATAATCGATAAATAATAATTAAAATATATTAAATATTATGGATGCCCAAACCTGCAAAAATTAAAAATTAATACATGTATTGATAAATATATTAATGTAATAATAGGAAAATAAATAAAGGAATATATGACTTAATAAAACAAATATAATTCATTTTTAATTACATTTAATCTGTATTAATTATTTTTGTATTACTTTTTTCCTTCTTGTATTATTTTTAAAATTTACTTTTACTCTTTTAAACGTTTTTATTATAAATTATTTATTCCTTCATTCATTTATTTTTTCATTTTTTATATTTATTTCTTCTTCTTTTATATATATATATATATATATATATATATATATTATTAAGAAAAGTGCCTTTGTTGAGCAAATAATAAATGCCGCCAGTACAGAATGTACAGCTTAAATTGAAAAGAAAAAAGTAACACAATTAGTACAATAACTAGTGAAAAGTCATTTGAGCAGATCTGCATTAGGAATTTGTGGAAATAAGCCAAGCTGTCTGTGAATAATGGGAATAATTTCTCTCATGAGATAAAGAGAGAGAAGTTCTGTAAAAAGTTGGCCGAAACAAAATGAAGAAGATCATTCGAGACGCTTGAGATGGAATAAAGAGCAAAAGCAAACATGCTCGACTTCAGTAATTTCCCATCTGTCACTGATTCGAGAACTGACAGACAGAGACAATCCGTCCTTCTCCCACACGCCGCGTCTGTGTGTTTGAGGAACGCTGGAGAACACGTCCACCTACATCTGCAGCCCGTTACACCGACTGAGACACAGACGGAGACCACGGTGGGCGGAAGATCTCTGTTTAATTAACCAATCCTGAGTGAAGACACCAGAGAATCAATCGCTCATGGTTTCACAGAGGTCCTTGAGTCTGGAGCTCATTTATGTGTCTTTCTGCAGTAGAAACACCATCACAGGATGATCAAACATCTCTCAAACATCTTCAAGAAGACTTTTATGCAGCTTTCTGCTTGTTAGGTTCATCTACATAGACAGAAACTGGAATTATATATCCAATGTACACTGAATTTGGACACATGGATATTGTGTTGCTCATGGGTTGTTGTTTTTTTATCTCAGGAGTTTCATTAAAGTCTCAAATTTGCCACTAAAATAAACCCAGAAGCAGATTGAATTATATTTGTTTTGTATTTGAGATCCTTCTATTATAAAACATAAATTAAAATAAAAAATAATAAAATAAAATAAAAAATATGAAATAATAAACTAAAATACTGTATAGCTTTCTTATTAAATAAATCCAACACATTTATCTATTAAATAAATAAATAGATTAAAAAAATAATTAAAATATTTTAAATATCACAGAGGCCAAAACTTAAAAATTAATACATATATTAATCAAAAATAAATAAATATAATAAGAGGAAAATAAATAAAGGAATATATGACTTGATTTAATCCTAATTAAATGTAATATTTTTGTACTACTTTTGTCCTTCTTTTATTATTTTTAATTGTTTTGTTATTCTTTTAAACTTTTTTTTATTATTATTTATTTATTCCTTTTTTTCTTCCCTTCATTTTTTATGCATTTTTCATACATTTTTATATTTATTTATTTCTGCAGGTTTGGGCCTCCATAAAATATAAACAATAAATAAATAAATAAATAACAATAATAATAATAATAATAATACAATAAAATGTGTTCCGTCTTTAAAATAAATAAATACATTTTATTAAATAAATTTATTACATTTATCTATTAAATAAATAGATAAAATAATAATTAAAATATATAAAATATTATGGAGGCCCAAACCTGCAAAAATTAAAAATTAACAAACATATTGATAAATAAATAAATGTAACAGTAAGAAAATAAAGGAATATATGACTTGATAAAACAAATATAATTCATTTTTTATTTAAATTTAATCCTGAAATTATTTTTGTACTATATTTTTCCTTTAATTATTATTTGATGAGAAATGTTTTGATAACTTTGAGACACTATTGAGATGTCTTCAGTCTTTCTACTTCAAAATGTCACGTTGTAAAAAGTAAATCCTTCACCAAGTTCTTCTCACTGTTAGACAAATGATTGATAAATTAAAGAGATGTCGCCCGTCCGGTGTTAAATATGATCACTCTGAACGCATCTTATTATAAATGTCGTAATGATTTAGTTCGTCTTATTTAAAGGCCAATAATCTCGATATGAACTGCAATCATAATTCTGTTTATGCAGGATAATTCCCGTTGCACTACATTACGGCTACTGCATTAATTTCCAATCAGATCAAAGTGACGCTAATGAAGCGGTGTTAACGTCAGAGACCCTCGAGATTCACACGAACATCTCTACAGACACACGAAGCTCACGATGGGGAAACGCTGATCAAAGACTGCTGATCAAAAAATAGCCAAACAATCTAAACATGCTGAACCTGCAACTTTAAGACGGACCCGCGGTACAGCGTCCACAGGGACACGCTCAGTAACTTCCTCCCCGAGATCCCTGTTTCCTGTGATCTGTTCGTTTCATGTGTATTCTGAGAATAGAATAATGATAAAACTTCTGCATGAACTCTAAATGAGATATTATTACAAGGACGAGGTTTAATTGAAGTACCTGAAGACGAGTTAGTGAAGCTGTTTGAAGACGGTGGGATGACCTCAAACCGCCTTAACTTCAGTCTGTTACAGTCAAATACTGACATCAGCTGCGAAGATTTATAACAAAATCTCACCAAATTACGAGGATTTCTGAAATGGATTCCAGCCCAAAAAAATAAAAATAAAATAAAATAAAAATACTGTGTTACTTCTTTAAAATAAGTAAATAAATACATTTTATTAAATAAATCTATTACATTTATCTATTAAATGAATGAATAAATAAATAATAATTAAAATATATAAAATATTATGGAAAATATAATATAATATTATAAAATATATTATTTTATATTTTGTATATTTTAGTTTATATTTTATATTTGATATTTTTATTATTTATTCTTATTTTATTGAATTACTTAATAGATAAATGTAATATATTTATTTAATAAAATTGATTTATATTTTTTATAGAAGGCACACCATATTTTATTTAATTATTTTATATTTTGTATATTTTGGTTTGTTTTATATATTATATTTTATCTATTTATTTATTTAATAGATAAATGTAACAGATTTATTTAATCATTAATAATTATATTATATATTTTTATATTTTATGGAGCCCCAAACCTGCATTAAAAATAAATAAATATATTGATTGATTGATTGATTGATTGATTGATAGATAGATAGATAGATAGATAGATAGATAGATAGATAGATAGATAAATAAATAAATAATAGGAAAACAAATAAAGGAATATATGACTTGATAAAACAAATATAGTTAAGTTTTAATTAAATTTATTCCAGAAATTACTTTTGTATTACTTTTTTCTTCTGTTATTATTTTCTGGATTTATTTTTAAATAAATAAATTCATTCATTCATTCATTCATTTATATATTTCCCCAGGTTTGGGCCTCCATAAAATATTAAAATATAATATAATTATTCATTATTAAATAAATATATTATATTTATCTATTAAATAAATAAATAGATAAATAAAAATATAATATATAAAACAAACTAAAATATAAAAATATTAAATAATTAAATACAATACGGTATGCCTTATATAGAAAAAATATATAAATAAATTTTATTAAATAAATATATTAAATTTATCTATTAAATAATTCAATGAAAGAAGAATAAACATAAACTAAAATATAAACTAAAATATTAAAAATATAAACTAGTAAAATAAAATACTGTTCCTTCTATATAAATATATTTTATTAAATACATCAATTACATTTATGTATTAATTAAAAAAAGAATAATCACAATAAAAAAATCATATATAAACTACAATATACAAAATAATACAATAAAAACAAAAGAAAATCTCAAATAAAATGTTACTTGTTTAAAACTGTAAGATTATGCGAGATTATGCTGTAAAATGTCAATGATGCATTTCACAATATTAGTTTACACATCTCTTCCACAAAGTAAACTGTGTTCTGCTCATTCCCTGGTAATCTGTAGGGAATTGTTCCGTGGATCAGTATTGGCATTGTGTTTACCCAAACAACAGAATCCCAAACACAGCCGGCCAATTAATCTCCTTCAGCAGAACACTGTCTAATTAAAGCAATTAAAAGTGCAGTAAGAGAAACATCACGTGTGCAGTCTGAGACGGAGCGATCGATACGAGCTCGTAATGACTCTCGAACAGCCGAGGAGAGCAACGCCGGATCATGTGACACTGAAGACTGGAGAAATGATGCTGAAAATTCAGCTTTGATCACTGGATATAAATTACAGTTTATTATATATTCACATAGAAAACAGCTGTTTTGAATTATAATAATATTTCACTATTTTTACTGTATTTTTTAACAAATAAATGCAGCCTTGGTGAGCATGAGACTTGAAAAACTAAAAAAAATTTAATTTGTCCAAACTTTTGTCTGGTAGTGTACATACATTTTTTTTTTTTAAATGAAAATACAATTTTTTTTTATAATTTTCGATGTTAATAAGTGTGGAAACGCGTCCTCACAGTCTGTGAAAATGGTCTATATAGCAAATAGACTTTCAGTGGCGTGTCTGAAGGGAATCAGAGGGAATTACGGCCATTAGTTCTGAGGCCTCTTCCTGTTCCACTTCTGTGGCTCGGCGCTGGTGAATCTGGCTTAGAGGAGCGCGGTCTCCTCATGCATGGAGCGAGCGCAGCCTGCAGCCCGTCCCGCTCTTATCAGTGCACGTTCAGCCAACACGTCAGGCACCGAGACTCCCGCGCCGGCCAAATGCCTCCGCAAAATCCAGGGCTACTTGGGAATTTGCAGCGAGGACATTGAGTGCTTCTACTGGACTGGACTGCTCGAGTGTTCTTGAACCACAAAACTGAACTTTTGAACAGACTTTCCAAACCGTTTTGAGCAGGTAATGAGCAAAACTTTTGACAAACCCATCACACTTTCAGGTGAAAGAGATTTGTAGCAAAGCATGCTGAGTCTTAGACATGAATTTAACAAAAAGATGCATGAGATATGTTCAGGAGGACACAGTGTGCATCCGAAATCACATGACAAAACGCACCAGGTAAGATTTCATAAAGTACTCTTAGTTGTTGGCAACTAAATGAAATAAGTTGAAGATGAAGAACTAAAATTACTGAAACTATAATAAAAGTTAAAACGTAATAGAAATATAAAAAAAAGACAAAATTACTAAAATTTAAAACTAAAATTACTAAAAATTAAAATTAAAATGAAGACCGAAAATATAGCCTATAAATAAAAGCTAAATCATCAGATTTTTATAAATTGTATTATATATTATACTCGATTTGTCAAAAACTGAACTTTTGAACAGATTTTTATATATTTTGTATTATATATTATATATTATACTTGATTTGTCAAAAACTGAACTTTTGAACAGATTTTTATATATTTTATATTATATATTATACTTGGTTTGTCAAAAACTGAACTTTTGAACAGATTCTTATATATTTTATATTATATATTATACTCGATTTGACAAAAACTGAACTTTTGAACAGATTTTTATATATTTTATATTATATATTATACTCGATTTGACAAAAACTGAACTTTTGAACAGATTTTTATATATTTTATATTATATATTATACTCGGTTTGTCAAAAACTGAACTTTTGAACAGATTTTTATATATTTTATATTATATATTATACTCGGTTTGACAAAAACTGAACTTTTGAACAGATTTTTATATATTTTATATTATATATTATACTTGGTTTGTCAAAAACTGAACTTTTGAACAGATTTTTATATATTTTATATTATATATTATACTCGGTTTGTCAAAAACTGAACTTTTGAACAGATTTTTTATATATTTTATATTATATATTATACTTGATTTTTTAAAAACTGAACTTTTGAACAGATTTTTATATATTTTATATTATATATTATACTTGATTTGTGAAAAACTGAACTTTTGAACAGATTTTTATATATTTTATATTATATATTATACTTGATTTGTCAAAAACTGAACTTTTGAACAGATTTTTATATATTTTAAATTATATATTTTACTTGATTTTTTAAAAACTGAACTTTTGAACAGATTTTTATATATTTTATATAATATTTTATACTTGATTTGTCAAAAACTGAACTTTTGAACAGATTTTTATATATTTTATATTATATCTTATATTAAAGTTGTCAAAAACTGAACTTTTCATCAGATTTTCCAAACCATTTTGAGCAGGTAATGAACAAAACTTTTGACAAACCCATCACACTTTCAGGTAAAAGAAGAGTTTTAGTCATGAATTTAACAAAAAGAATCATGTGACATGTTCAGGATGACAGTCTAAAACACACCGCAGACGTCACTCAGCTCGCGGACAGCTTCAACACCTCCTCACGCAGCAGCACTTTCCTCAGTAAGAGTTGGAGGCTGAAGATGATTGTGCTTCAGTCATGTTAATGACACCGATTGAATAGAAATGGAAGAGCAAATTGCCTTTGAAGGGCCATTCGGTGCTTTTCTGCAAATGAAAAGAACCCGACACTATTTGGACGTCCATCATAAAACTGCATTTGTACTTAATGATCTCAGCGGACTGTGCAGTTTATAGCACTCTCAGGACTGACAATTTAAAGGCAGTTTCTAATAATGAAACACTAACAAAATAAGTGTAACTATGTCATTTTATCTTTCTTGAGTATTTTCAGTTTGGATAATGACAGTAACAAAATGTTTTCACCTTTATCCTGAAGAAAATACACCTCTAGAGATCTGACAGATCGTTTCTTTACTTAATATGAAGATTCACATAATATGAAGGCTGACGGATGAATATGTGGAAGCACACACAGTTAGTATTTGTACGCAGAGACATTTTTCATTAAAATAACACTAAATTGCTCTGTGTCTGAAATGACTTTCCTTTGCAACTGACATGAACTTATTGTGAATTTATTTTCCGTATTTAACATCTTGTTTTGCTGAGAAAAAAAATGCATGTTTTAAAGCAGTATGTCTGTGGCTTTAAACATGTTGCTCAATGTTTAAGCGGCATTTTGAAAGTGTCACATGTCTATATTAGACAGCCAACATCATAATCACAAGACTTCACATTAAAGATGGCCGACAACCAAACTAATCTAAGCAACAGATGTGCACGAGAGTGTACAAAATTTATCTGTGCTCACATGCATGAATTTACTGATCCTATAAGAACCAAATGACACAATAATTCAGTCATATATATGATAAGCAAATACAGACTGCAGTAAAGCAGTCAAGTAATGGCCAATTAAAGCAAAAAAACTGCCAATGGAACAAGACAAAACACACTTGTTAAGATTCCTTAAAACAAGTACTCTAAAATATAACAACAAAAACTTATTTTACTTCAGAAATGTGAGGCTTTGTGCATTTTTAAGCCAGTTATTATTTTAAACATGCTATTTTTGTTATGTACTTCTAATTTAAGATGAAATAATATAAATCAGGGATGTTATTATTAACTAAAACCAACTAAAACTATTAAAATAGTTGTTGTGAAATAAAGTTGATAAAAATACAAATAAAAAAAAAACTTTAGATGAAAAATGTTTAAGTACTAAAATGACAAAGTGAAATATAAAAAAAATTAAAGCTAAATAGAAATATTTTTTAAAATATATTTAAAGGGGACCCATAATGCCCTTTTCACAAGATATAATATAAGTCTCTGGTGTCCCAGAATGTGTCTGTGAAGTTTCAGCTCAAAATACCCCACAGATCATTTATTATAGCTTGTCAAATTTGCCCCTATTTGGGTGTGAGCAAAAACACGCCGTTTTTGTGTGTGTCCCTTTAAATGCAAATGAGCTGCTGCTCCCGGCCCCCTTTCCAGAAGAGGGCGGAGCTTTAACAGCTCACGCTTCGGTTGCTCAACAACAACAAAGCTGGAGAATCTCACGCAGCCAAAATGAGGATTGTCAGTAACGGTGTTCAGCCTTACATTGTTCAAACCGGAGTCGACACTGATGGAGAGACTCAGGAAGAAGTTACAACTTTTAGGACATTTCTGAATGGTTAGTGGATAAATTTATGTTGATTCAACTCATCGACTAGCATGTGCCGTCATGTTAATCTTTTGTGCAAATCCAGTGTTGAATTGACCCTCGTTTGTGAAGCAGTCCGGCGTAAAATGAAGGCATGACAACAACACTCTACTACAACAACTCTTCCTCTTCTCTAAAGCAGCCCAACATGGCCTCACCCCCTTTGTTACGTGTTCTCGGGGGCGGAGTTTATGTAAATTTTGGGGTTGTGATGTCACTAACCCGGGAAGAAGCTTGTTGTAGTCCCTACCAGCCGTTTGTTGTAGTCCTTAAAAAGTGATTTCTGTAAAAGAAAATATCTCTCTTTGCATTGAGTGTTGTAACATTTTTTACATGTCTTGTATCTCATTATATATATTTAATATATTTTACTAGGGTTGTCAGCTTAACATGTTCATTTAATGCAATTAATCATAAAAATGACATGCAAAATAAATTGCAATTAATCATGTCCCCTCACCTACATGTCAAGTCTGTAATATGAGCTGTCAGACGAATTCAAGCATCACAGATTTTGCAACTGGATCTTGAAAATCATCTTTTAATGCGTCCTCATAAAGTGTTGACGGCCCGTCTGTCGTTTACAGCAGATCTGAGCGAGAGGCTGGATGTGATTTACAGCATTTCAGTCGTTTCCATCTGCTTCCTTCCTGATAAAATCTCCAAACTTTGACAAATCCATTTCCCCCGGCCACACAGATGATTCACTTCACTTAATTGACACAGATATGCGATATCATCCCAGACACAAACACAACGACATCCTTTCAAGGTTGATAGCCCCTTTTTGGTTATTATGTAAATTTTGTTATTTATCATGAAAACTAGTCACATGCTCAGCAGGTCGATCTTACGGTTATCATGTGGTGCATAATAAAGAAAGTCTGCAAAGACAATAAATTCACAATAAATAAATACAGATCAGCAATCTAGTGTCATTTAGGACGTAATTCAAAACATTCTGGAACATTTAAAAAAAGAGAAAATTTTAAAGGCACAATGTAAACCCGTATAAGTTGGCAAAACTTAAAAACTTAAAAAAAACTTAAAAAAAAAAAAAAAAAAAAAAAAAAAAATGAGGCAATCAGTTGTCTCAAAATTTTTAAGTTAAGAAATTCAAAGTTTAAGTAAGCAGAACTGGTAGATTTTTATGTTGTATTCATACATTTTAATTGTTCTTAACTTGAAATGTTTGAGTACACTAATGCATTTAACTTAAAATTATCAAGTAACCCTAATGTAAACTTTTTTATTAGTGTAAAATTAGCTAGCTATAACAGCTAATTCAGAAAATGCTAACTTGCTGATTTGCTAACATGTTAACAATAGCATGGTATAGCACTTAATGAATGAGTACAGCAATATAGGCCTAAAGCTTTTAACAGAAACTCTTCTAAATTAGCATAACAAAACATTAATCACTACTAAATCTCCCACTTAACATTAATCTTGCACTTAATTTTAGCATTTACTCTCCCTTTCGAGTGCCATTGGCAAAGCATGCTGGGAAATAGAAATCCCAGCCCAGTTTCAGTTAAACTTAAGTTTGTTTAAATTAAAAGAAATTAATTCATACAACTTGGAAACAGTTCAGTTTACTTGAAATATATCAGTTCTGTGAACTTTAAAGTAAAAGAAATTGCTAAATACTCATAAAAGTTCATTTAACTGAACACATTTGTTTAATTTAAGTTTGCCCTAATTAAACCAATTCATTATTTTGAGCATTAGGGTTTACAGTGTTGGGTAGGCAATGTTTTTCATAAACTTTTCTTGTTATACTGGTTGAAACTCTATTCACATCCTGATAGGAATCAATAATAGAAATGGTCTAAATATATATAAAAAAAATATATATATATATATATATATATATATCTTCTGTGGAAGTCTCAGGACCAAAAAATATTTGTCCAATCATTGCATTTGGTCCAGCACGTTGGTCAAACGTTTAACCCAACCTGCAGGGTTAAAACAACCCAATCGCTGGGTTTGTCCATTTTCAACTTTAAACTTGCTTTAAACCCAGCATTTGTTAGAGTGTACAATTCTGACTTTTCTGTGTTTATATCTCCCAGTTCGGACTTTATAACTCACAATTGTGAGTTTATATCAATTCTAAGGGGGGAAAAAAGTCAGAAATGTAGGATACAAACGTGCAATTCTGAGGGAAAAAAACAGAATAATGAGTATATTTCACAATTCAGTTTTTCCTTCTAGGAATTGTGAGATATAAACTTGGATTTGTGAAAGAATTGTGAATTATAAACTCGAAATTAACATTTTTTTATTCCTTTATTCCGTGGCTTCCACAGACTGCTACTGCAGATCCAGGTAGGCTCCGCCCACAAAAAACGTCATCACTGTTTGCAAACACAAAATATGTTTATACAGACAGTCAATGAACAACCATCAGCCACTTTTTACAGTTTCTCCTGAATCAAAACAACGATCTTATGTCGATTTCACAGCATAACTACCTTAATTAAGAGATGGCAACTTGTGTCATTCTACCCAGAGCTGTTCACGTCCTCAGACTCGTATTTATGCGTTTCTGTGTCAACACTATCAACGGTGAAATTAATCTGCAGCAGTCAGGTGGTACAACTAGAGCTCTTTAAGTTGTTTATGTTCATTATGTGCTTTGAGACATGAGGTAATTTAACGCCGTCCCTCATGACGCTTTGCAGACTCTTCTTTTTAAAAATGAATTAAAACAAAATGAATGAATTAAAACCCCAGCATGGGAACCAATAAATGCTCTAAATATAACGGAACCCTTCAAGGTTCCATATAGAATCTTTTCTTATAAGAGTGCAGTTTGTAACAGATCTAAAACAGGTGCAGGTTTCTGGTTTCTCCTCAACACATTTAGATCGAGGAATATTCCAGCAGGAGCTCCAGCTGCTTCTATCACTATGAAAGCAGCTGCACATGTAACAGCTGAATAAACGTGCATATGAAAATTACAGCAATTAAAATGTTAATTAACGCATAGTCGTTTTCTTTCAAGATAGCTTCCTGTAGGAGCAGCGGGGTTTGGGGTTCACGCGGCAGGTCTGTGTTCAGATGCTCAGCAGAGACTCTAAACTTGAGACAAACCAGTTGTATAGTATGTACTATTGGTCTCAGTGACAAATACAGATTCAGATGAATTATACAAAAGAAACACACTCTTAGATTTTATCCAGTATCTTCCAGAGAGAATCTGAATCAGTCAAAAATCAACTAACATCTCAACAATGAACTGCTTGTGTTCAAAGTCTCTTTAAGGCAAGTCATTTCACCCGCCGGCCATCTCTGAAACACCTCTCAGCCAGCTATTTCAGTAAACATAAATAATATAAACAGCTTATAAAGTTGTAGATTTAGTCTAAATTAAGCTGTTAAATTAAGCAGTAGCAAATGTTGGTTTATAGTTATTGGTGAACTTCACATTTTCCATAAATTGAAGAGTATTTTCAAAAATAAAAATACAAATGTAAATTAAAATTAAGAAAAAAATGACCTTTCTATTTCCCATAAACTGATTATTAAAAAAAAAAAAAAAAAAAAAAAAAAATATATATATATATATAGATAGATAGATAGATAGATAAAAAATATTATGTATGATATTTATGAAAATATTATTTTAAATAATAATATTACAATTATTAAAATAATTTATAAACCTAATATTTATAGAAAGTGTCAAAATTATGTCACTTTCTGTGTGTCTAATAATTATTGATGAACTTTCTATTTCCCATAAACTGAATAAGAGTATTTATTGATTACAGATTTATATTTTTAAAAATAACAACAAAAATTTGTGTTTGTTTATAGAAAAAATATATATATATAATATTTCTAAAAATATATATTTTTTAAAATAATATTGGAATTATTAAAATAATTATTTCTAAAAATATTATTTATAGAATATTATTATTTATAATAATATCAAAATGATGTCACTCCCTATGTGTCTAATAGTCCTCTCTCTAAAGTGCATTTGATTTGCACCTGCATTGCTTTAAATGGGACATTAATTTGTCTAGTATCAGTGGAAAGCGTCCCATACACACCCTGTTCTCCAGGACATTCAGATGTTTGCACTGCTCTTCTGGATTATCCTGGACGACGCTGGCAGGGGATTGGCGAGGGTTCACGGGCGATTGAGACAGAATGACAGGTACATCGCCCACCTTTCAGCAGCAGCTCTGCATTAAACATGCCTGTTTACTTCCATTAGTCTCAGCGCCGAGCGCTGAGAGCTGATCAGACTGCTGGAAACTCGTGTATACCGCTTCATCTGATGCAGCGCAGGCTTTCATGTGGAGCGCCGGGATCGCAGCTTTATTAGTGGAGCTGTTGATGCATGTTGGCGCGTCACTTTATGTTTAGCGCAGACATCTCTCACTGATGAATCTATCGACAGCAGTGACGGTGAAGCTGCTGAGAAACTGTAATTTGTTGAGCAACAAGCTAGTCGTGATTTAAAGTAGATCAACTACAGTCAAGATACCTTTTTAGAATGAAAAAGGCAGTGAGCGATGTTCTTTTGAGTCTGTTTCGTTTTCAATGAACTGGATTAAGTTGGAGCGTTTCATAAGCTTACTGGCTGAAAATGAGCAAATATACGTTTAGTAAAACATGTTTAAAGCACACAAAATGTCACAGGAGTAAAATAACCAAGTGATTTTTTTAATCAGTTCACAAGAACCAATTTGTGGAAATTAGTCAGATTTCTAAACAAGCAAATTACATTGAAGCTATCTGAAGTAGAGCTGAAACTTGGTACTTCTAACTACTTTAAAGCTACTTCAGAGTGCGATATCTGTTTAAGATGCAATGTTTTATACAATCTTTTATGAAATAATTTTTTACAAATAGGAAACCGTAAAAAGATCATGAAACAGTGTTATTTTAGTAAACTATTATATTTTATTTTAGATTATTTCCATTATTTTATTAATATTTTGAATTAGTTTTTGTTTTATATTATCCATTTTCATTTTCAAGTTTTTACTTTTATGTTTGTCATTTTGATTAAATTGTTTTAATGTCTATATAGTTTTTATTCATTCTATTTCAGTTTTAGTTTTAGTTATTTTAGTATATCAAGTTAACTAAATGAAAATGAGAAATGCCTTGCCAACTAGCTGAAATAGAATAAGTTTAAGGTTTTTTTTTGTTTGTTTTTTTTTGTTTTTTTTTTTTATATTTTATTATTTTATTTTCTTTAATATTTTATTGCAGTTATCATTTATTTTATACAGAGCTCCACACCTAACATGAGAGGAAAAAAAAAAGTATATTGTGGCCAATTGTTTTACTAAATCACGCACACGACATATTTCGTTACCGTGTTTTAGTAAATCACGCACACGATATAATAATTTGTTACCATGTTTTAGTAAATCACACACACAATATAATAATTCATTACAATGTTTTTTAAATCACAAACACGAAATAATAAATCGTTACCATGTTTTAGTAAATCACACACACAATATAATAAATCGTTACCGTGTTTTAGTAAATCACACGCATGATATAATAATTAATAATTTGTTCCCATGTTTTAGTTAATCATGCACATGATATAATAATTAATTCCCTTAATTTGATGCAACTAAAACAAGGGAACAAATTATTTCTTAATAATGTGGCCACATGTAAATTGTTTGTAACTTCTTCTGTAAAGTGTTGCATTATTTAGTTTACCTGGTTTTACAAATGGTTTTATAGACAATTACATAAAATGTTGCAATCAAAGCAGCAATTTACACTACATGAGAGACATTTCATTATTGGATTATCACTTCACTTTCAGCCGGCAGTAAAACTGCGCAAACATGACAAATATGAGCTTGGAAAAAATACAGCTGAATTAAAACACAGCTAAAAATGTAATTAGTTAGTTAATATGGTTAACTTAACACTGCTTCAGACACAAAAACTTGGAGATTGTGACGTTTGCCAAGCCACTCCATCACAAACAGAGTAAAATAAACTACTAATAAACGAATAAACACACTGTTGTAGTTCAGCACGGCAATCAGTGCGATGAGCACACAACAATTAGACAGCACACAAAAACTGCAGCATCCCACACACATCACCAGCGAACAATGCTTATTATTTCCTTGGCATTTGCATGGAGACTAAATTTAATAAAACCTTATCAGTTAGTACAAAATTACCGCTCACAGCAACCACTAACGCTAATTGGCGAGGAAACGTAATGTTTTTCCCTCAGAAAACAGAGATTCAAATGACCTGAATGAGAAATCGCATTTTGCCAATTACTGGTGAACGCAGGGCGAAACTCTGCGCTGATGCCCTACATACACCAGCCAACGGGAATTATCCTCCATTCACACGCTCAGACCTGCAACTGGCCATTAGTTTATGCAGATAATTACCACAAATGTGATCCGGTGATTAAAGCTGCTGAGATGACCACAGAAAATAAGAATTACAGAAGCATTAGGAGATTTCAGAGGTGTAAACACACACACACACACACACACACACAAATCTGTGTTTATATCTTGTCAAGACAGCACTTCATCAATTAAATAAACTGCTGCGAACGGACGGTTCATCTTCAGGTCTGTATGCGCACATGAGATTTCTGCAGAATTATAGCATCCATCATTTAACTTCTTCACATCTCTCAGCCCTTGAGTGATTGTTTATTTAATATTCTGGCTAATCTGATGATGCTTTCAGCATTCAATAAGAGCGCATGCAGCACTCTCAGCTGAATTTAATAGATTTCAACATGCTTAAATCCATTCTGCAGATTTTCCACCCAAATTAGTGCTGAAAATCCATCTGGACCTGCTTTAGTTTTACTAACTTCAAAAAGACTAACTAACTAACTACTCACTACAAAAGGTTTAGGTCGAGTTTAAGTTTGTGTCCTCTTCTCCCATCACTTCCCATTTCTATTCTACTGTCACGTAAAGGGGGATTTATTTATTTATTTATAATAAATAAATAAATAAATAAAAAATATGAAGAATATAATATTAAAAAAAATACAATCTAATTCTAATCTAAAACAAAAAACGGTAGCCTGGTAGTAAATCAGACTTATGTTTTCAGCGCTAATATTTTAAATTAAATAATCAATATATCTAAACATCCATCCATCTGTCTGATCATCAATCCATCCACCCATCCGAACATCCGTCCATCCATCTGAACATCATCCATCCATCTGAACATCATCTATCCATCTGAACATCCGTCCATCCATCTGAACATCATCCATCCATCTGAACATCATCTATCCATCTGAACATCCATCCATCCATCTGTCCATCCATCCATCTATCCATCCATCCATCCATCCACCCATCTGAACATCCATCCACCCATCCAAACATCCATCCATCCATCCACCCATCCGAACATCCATCCATCCGTCTATCCATCTGAACATCCGTCCATCCATCCATCCATCCACCCATCTGAACATCCATCCATCCGTCTACCCATCCAAACATCCATCCATCCACCCATCCAAACATCCATCCATCCATCCACCCATCCGAACATCCATCCATCCGTCTATCTATCTGAACATCCATCCATCCGAACATCCATCCTTCCATCCAAACATCCATTCATCCATCCATCCATCCAAACATCCATCAATCCACCCATCCAAACATCCATCCATCCACCCATCCGAACATCCATCCATCCGTCTATCTATCTGAACATCCATCCATCTGAACATCCGTCCATCCATCCATCCATCCATCCATCCATCCACCCATCTGAACATCCACCCATCCGTCTATCTATCTGAACATCCATCCATCTGAACATCCATCCATCCGTCCATCCATCCATCCATCCATCCATCCATCTGAACATCCATCCATCCATCTATCCATCTGAACATCCATCATCCATCCATCCATCTATCCATCTATCCATCTGAACATCCATCATCTATCCATCTGAACATCCATCATCCATCCATATATCCATCCGAATATCTTTTTTTCTGAACAAAGTGAATAACAAAAGTCAAACAATTAACAAAAAAACACAAATCATTTAATATTGTTTTAAAAAATTCTAAAATACATTCAGGTTATAATTATTTTTAATGACCTCTAATATTTTTAGCAGAGGTGCTTTTAAAGGGGGTGAATTTAAAGGCAACATTTCAGAAGAGATTTAGAGTCCTGACAGGTTGTTAGTGTCAGGAAACACAGACTCGCAGGAACAGTGAGCAACAACGACACAAGTTAATATCAAGGTAAGTATTTTCAGGTCGACAACAACCAGGAAGATGAGGATGAAGATGAAGCAGTCCAATGCAGGTATGCTGAACCACACGCACACCATAAAGTCACTGAGTAACTTGAGTTAAGGGTATGTTTCTTTACAGGAGAAGGAGGAGAAGGAGAAGGAGTCTGGCAGGAGTGGAAACGAGGAGAACAACATGGAGGTGAGTATCTCAGGTAAGAAGATTATTATTGCATGAGGACTATAGTTTTGTGCAACTGAGTATCTGTCAGTTACTCTATTGAAAGGTCGCCTGTTCGACGGACACTAAACCAGCCTAATTAAGATTTCCTTAAGTTGATTTTGAAAGTATCTAGTTTTGCAGCAAATAGCTTTTGTGCTGCATTTGAGTCCTTGAGATGAGCGGATTATATAACAGGCGGATAATAGATGACACAATGCATGCTGTAAGTATGTGTAAATCTGTTATCTAAACTAACCAGCCCGAGGCTCAGCGTATAATCGGGTCAGTTTAGAGCGATGTTAATCACATCACGCACAACAGAGACATATTGATGCATTTGACTTTATCTGGATGTCATATCACATGCATTTCACCGCTAAGAGACCGTGTGACAGCACGGCTGTGTTCGGAATAGAATACTAGTATACTGCGCAGTGTACTGCTTTTTAAACACTACATCCCACAATGCAATGCACTACACTTTATGATTGTATTGGACGTAATATCTTCAAGTAAAATTAGTAATATCTCATTCTTAACTTATTATTGAACTTCAAAATTATGTATATATGTTATGTATGTTATGTTATGTTTCTATATATACACCATATATACAGTAGCATTCAAAGGTTTGAGGTAACTAAGATTTTGTAGTTTTTTGAAAGAAGTCTCTTCTGCTCACCAAGGCTGCATTTATTTGATCAAAAATACAGTAAAAATAGTGAAATATTATTACAATGTAAATCAGCTGTTTTCTATGTGAATACATAGTAAACTGCAATTTATATCCAGTGATCAAAGCTGAATTTTCAGTACGCAGCAATAAACCTAAACTGTAGTACACTAAAAAGTCTTCAAATGACCTTTAAAAAACAGTAGTGAATTCGACTAGTCATCTAGATGTTTTTAGCTCTAATATTTGTATCAGAGGTGCTTTTAAATGAGATGAATGAGTAACTAACAGTAATTTTCCTACAAATATATACTTATTTTTGGCAATATGGTCAAATAATTAATTACAAATTGATTAAAAACATCTCATCTGATAAAAAGAAGTTAAAAAAAAATAAAGCTGCAAGCAGCATTTACCGGGTTCAAGCATTTAAGGCCTTTAAGCACATAAAAAGGTATTATATTTTATTTAGCAAGCATGAAGGCACTTAGATCATAGACGGAAAAGACCATTTACAGCCAATACAGACAATTTAGTAAGGAAAAATATGTTTTTTCTAGGTTTTTTGACAGTTATAGCGCCACCTATTGCCCGATCCTCACCACTTTTTTTGGGCATCCTCAGAGTGTGCCCACACATATGCGTGTTAATTTTGGTGGAAATATATCTTTTCGTTTTGAAGTTATAGATACTAACCCTAACCCTAACCCTACCTGCACTGGTTTTGTTCCGATCGGGCGAAAAACCTAGGACTACTTCGCAAAACTTGTTTTTTCAGATATTCTTGAATAATTAATGAACGATTTGATTAACAGCATTGGTTCCTGAGGCAAAGTTGTTCAGCACGAGGAGATCTATCAAATGATATGCATATTGTGTGGATCTGTGAAACCGCACGTGATTACAAAGGCGTAAAACTTGTTAGTGCCAACTAGTGGCCAATTTCTTTCAAAATTCTTACAGACCTCTAGGACCATGAGTCGAACATGCCCACCGAGTTTTGTTCCGGTCGGCCTCCGTTAACCTTGTCTAATAGGTGCTCAAACTTCATTGGCCAATGGCGTCCATGTTTTTTGAGATACGCCAATGTCCTCATAGACTATCATGCCCCCTTGGACCAAGACACTGCATGCCAAATTTCAAGTAGATCGGACTAACGGTTGCATAGTTACAGCTGTTTTCAAGGTTTTTTCAAGTTATAGCTCCACCTAGTGTCCAATCGACACAATTTTTTTATCGTGACCAAAGATTGAGGCCCTACACATTTGTACCAAGTTTGGTGAAAATATTTAATTTCATTCTTGAGTTATTGCCATTTTAGTAAAAGTTGCTCCGCCCTCATTGTTTGTTTTGGCCTAACGGTTCAGGAGTTACGAGCCATTCCGTACTTTTGACTGCTGTAGCGCCCCCGTCAGGCCGATTGGGGCGGGCCTTGGGGACGTTGTAGAAGGTGTGAGTACTACCAGCCCTCAAAGTTTCAAGTCTCTACGACTTATGGTTTGGTCTGTCCGATCACTTTTAGGGGAGAATGCTGATCCTTGGAAAATTTAACAATTACAATAGAGTTTCAGCGTTATGCGCTTTAACCTCTAACAAGTTTTTAAAAAGTCAATTCCCATTGTGGGGAGTTCATTCAGTGTGTGCTCTGTTGCATGCTACACATGTAGCAGATCATTTGCATACAGAAAAGTTGCATATTGTTCGCAGTATGCGTACTCTGTATGTATAGCAGTGGTATGACAGTACGCATCCCATGTGCCATCTCTCTAGGAGTAATTATGTTTGTTCATTATCACAAACATGATCTCTCATACGTCGTCCTCAGACGTCATTAATCTAAAACAAATATTAAAAGCATTACATTTTCAAACCGTACATCACGGTGTCCTCAGAGATCTCATTTTCAGCAGTACTGATGAAGAAATGAGCCTGTATTTTTCTCGGAGACAGCGCTGGTGTAATCGTAATGGGAGATCATGTTCTCGTTCGCTTGCTTCTCATTCACATAAAACCGCCACTCAGCGTAATAAACACCAAAACAATGTGATTTATCTCAGCCGCCGACTATAAAACAACATATTTACAGAGCAATCAAGGGATGAATTTTTTACGAGTAATCAACCTTAAAGGTATAATTCAACTAAAAATGAAAAATATGTCATCGTTTACTCACGGCGTGTTTTCTAGCTTCTGTTGAACACAAAAGGAGATGGTGAGTAGAATGAAAGCATGAAGTTTTCTAAACATATATGACTCAAATCTATCTTTAAAGCATCAAATAACTTGTATTAATGCATTTGCATTACTTTTATGTCTTTTGTCCCTTTTGGAGCTTGAAAGCCCTTTCATCATGATAAATAGCAGCATGAACATCATCTTTTTGTGTCTGAAATGACATCAGGGTTGGTAAATGATGACAGACTGATCAAGTTTTCATATAAAGCTCATATAAACAGCAGTTGAATTGATGCTGTAGTGGTTTGAAACATGTAAAAACACACATATTGAAGATAAACACTGCGGTTTGCTGTCAAACGGCTGTCATAAGAAGCTCTCTTGGGTCCAAGAAAGAGAAAAAAAGATGCAAATGTTGCTTCTACTGTCATAATTTATCTCAGACAGCTCAAAGTCGAGACACAACCCAGTCTAAAAGAGAAACAGAGAGCCGTCAGTCCCAAATAAACAAGATGAAGAGGAAACCGTCCTTGAGGACAAACACAAAGCCTCAAAAACAATCTATTAATCTACAACATGAATACACACACACAAAAGATCATCACATGCATTAAAGCGTCCACCTTGACTGAATGACTTTTGAACATACAAAAGTCATTACCAAACTAATAACCTATCCATCTGTTATCACTGTCAGCTACAAGACGAGGAGGAAATTAACACGACCTGTGGCTTTTATACTAGTCTCATGTCATGGAAACACACACACACACCGGGTCTAAAAACGTATTGCCTGCTGATTCTGATAATTATTCTATTAAACATGTATTCCATGTTGCAGTTTCTAATAAAGTTCCCAATCAAAGAGCTAGCAAATTTGTTTTATTTACTTTTATTTGGTGTTTAGCGAAGTGTTCATTTTAACACACACACACACATTAAAGGAATATATCCTCCCTCAGGACAAAACAACAACAATAGTGGTAAATAAAATAGGTCATACTTAAGAGAAAGTTTGCACTGGAGCTCTCAAGCAATAAACTACTGTGAATCCATTATAAACTACTCTGAATCCATTAGACGTAATGAAATCAACCGGAGGGTTAGTCATTAGTTAAAGAGAGAGCCATGAAATCAGTTTAGAGCACAAGCTGAAATCAGGGGAAATATGCTGGTTTTATAATTACAGTTAAAAAGTTTTTAAATGTGTTTTCTGTCATTAAAACCACACGATTCTGCTTGTTTTCATTTCAAAATATAATTTAGCTGTTATACAGGTTTTCACCTTTTCATACTTTTTTCCCCAAATAATTTAAAAAAATTACACAAACATTATTTATAATGAAATATTTTGAAACATAATTGCAAAAAAAATGTATATTTAATACAGAATTTTTAATAATAATAATACATTTGTATTTGTTTTTTAATAATGTAAAAATATTTTTGAAATTCTGTTGCTCTGTATATAAATTGTGTAGAACTGAAATGCAGAATTATTTTTATTATACATTTCCATATATTTTAAAGGGGTGGTTGATTATGATTTCACTTTTTTAACTTTAGTTAGTGTGTAATGTTGCTCTTTCGAGCATAAACAACATCTGTGAAGTTACGACGCTCAAAGTTCAATGCAAAGAGAGATATTTTATTTTACAGAAATTGCTTTTTAAGGAGTACAACAAACAGCTGGTAGGGACTACAACGAGCTTCTTCCCAAGTTAGTGACATCACAAACCCCAAAATTTACATACACTCCGCCCCCGGGAACACGCAACAAAAGGGGGTGACGACATGTTGGGCTGCTTTAGAGAAGAGGAAGAGTTGTTGTAGTAGAGTGTTTTGCCATCATTTTACGCTGGACTGCTTCACAAACGAGGGTCAATTCAATGCTGGATTTGCACAAAAGATTAACATGACGGCACATGCTAGTGGATGAGTTGAATCAACTCCACAGAAACTACATAAATTTATCCACTAACCATTCAGAAACGTCCAGTTTCATTCTAAAAGTTCTTCCTGAGTCTCTCCATCAGTGTCGACTCTGGTTTGAACAATGTAAGGCTGAACACCGGTACTGACAAACCGTTACTGACCGAAGCATGAGCTGTTAAAGCTCCGCCCTCTTCTGGAAAGGGGGCCGGGAGCAGCAGCTCATTTGCATTTAAAGGGACACACACAAAAACGGCATGTTTTTGCTCACACCCAAATAGGGGCAAATTTGTCAAGCTATAATAAATGATCTGTGGGGTATTTTGAGCTGAAACTTCACAGACACATTCTGGAGACACCAGAGACTTATATTACATCTTGTGAAAGGGGCGTAATAGGTCCCCTTTAAGTTCTGTCATTTGTGCAGATCTGTACATAAATTATGTCTGTAGTGCAAAACTGTTCTGTATAGTTACAGTTCGAGCCTTTCATGCGTTACAGGCTGTTTGTCTCATTTAAGACTGTGAAAACAAATGGTCATATTTGGGAAACTTGGTAACACTTTATTTTTGATGGTCCCCTTTATGTCAATATGTCAACTAACTCTCATTAGTGTATTAGTTGAGTATTCGTAGACTGTCAGGGTTAGGGCTAGTAGATTAATGAGTTCGGGTTAGTAGAAAAAGTTGACATGTAGTTGCAAAGTTTCTTATAATAAGTAGAATGTCTGTTGAGAGCATCAAAATAAAGTGTTATTTTTCAGAAAAGACACACTTCCCCTCAAACTTGCTGATGAATACCAACTAAGTAGTAAACTTGATTCTCTCTCTCTCTCTCTCTCTCTCTCTCTCTCTCTGTGTGTGTGTGTGTGTGTGTGTGTGTGTGTGTGTGTTGGGGCCCTACATCCATCTGGTGGCACACAAGTCCGTGATCGTAAGAGCATGTAAACCAACACGTGCGCAGTGTGACCCTCCTCCAGAGATCTGCCACCTGCTCCGTGTGTCCGAGCACCTATGAGACAGCTGCACACTCCTCGCTTCAGTGGACTCTAAACACACACACACACACACACACACACACACACACACGGAGTGTCCATTTACAGCCCGGGGCATCGGCAGTCAGTGAGTAGATGCCCGACACCTGCTGCTACAGATGTTCTGGATCCTCCGTGTGACACTTTAAAGAGCGTCTATGGATCACCAGTGGTCATCCGAAGGGCTGAACAGTGTATCTAACGATGTGGACCATTTCAGGAAGTGGACTGAGAATGGTTCATGTCATGATAAGTACAATTGTGCTGGAACTTGAAATAGTTTACGCACATACAGTGCCTGTCAGAAGACAAAGTTCCTTCTCAGTCCAAAAAAGCAATAAATTAAGCTAAAATGCTTTAGCAAATACACTGAAAACTGGTGTAGGATTTACCTTACTGAAATAGTATTTTCTTGTAAAACGTACATTTTATTTAACACTGCGAAGACATATATTTTACAGTGTACCACTAAGGCATATATAAATATATGCAACACATGTGGCTGTATGTGTGTATTCATACTGTACAGTATATCTGCTTGTGGTCATTAGAGACATTTTTTCCATTTTATATTTCAGAACATTTTAACAAGACATATCTGTTTATCACACTTAAACGTAATATGTTTATGACACAATTTTCTGTGCTAATGAGATGCAGAATGTAAACCAGGACCAGTACGGAGACGCAAACAAGTAAACAAATCATCACTGTTATCACTGCTTCAAATGCAGAGTGATTAATCATTTCAGAAATTCTCGGTAGGTTTATTCAGAGTCTCACTAAAGGAGCATCTGAGTCTGCTTTAAGTCTACATGATCATTACTAAACATCACTACAACAACTGGTTGGTGACACATCACTAAAATCATCACTAAATGTCACTAGAAAAATAGGTGGATAGTGACATGACATCACTAGAAAAAAAAACACTAGTGAATGACCACTAAAAGTCACTAGGAAAAAAACAACTGGTTAGTGAAACATGTCTAAAAAAAAAAAAAAAAAACTGATTAGTGACAGATTGCTAAAAAACATCACTAAACAGCACTAGAAAAAAACAACTTACTAAAAACATCACTAAATAGCACTAGAAAAAAACTAAAACACAATAAAAAAAACAACTAGTTAGTGACATCATTAGAGAAAAACAACTAGTTAGTGACGTCCCTAAACAGCACTAAAAAAAAAAAAAAAAAAAAAAAACTGGTTACTTACAAATTACTAAATGACACTAAAAAATAAACATCTGGTTAGTGAAATCACTAAAATATCACTAATCACAAAAAATGGTTAGTGACACATTAAAAGTCACTACAAAAACAACTGGTTAGTAAAACATCTCTAAAGACATCACTAAATGTCACAAGAAAAAACAATTGGTTAGTGGCAGATTACTAAAGCATTAGTAAACAGCACTAGAAAACAAACTGGTTAGTACTCGTCACTAGAAAATAAACAACTAGTTAGTGGCATCACAAAAAAAAAAATCACAGCAAAAACAACTAGCTGTTAAAACATGAATAAATGTCACTAGAAAAAAAACAATTAGTGACAATAGAAAAAAATACAACTGGTTAGTAACACATAATTAGAAGAAATAACTGGTTAGTGACATCCCTAAACAGCACTAAAAACAACCGGTTAGTGATACATCACTAGTTAGTGACATCCCTAAACAGCACTAAAAACAACTGGTTAGTGATTCACCACTAGTTAGTGACATCTCTAAAGAGCACTAGAAACAACCGGTTAATGATACATCAGTAGTTAGTGACATCCCTAAACAACCGGTTAGTGACACATCACTAGTTAGTGACATCCCTAAACAGCACTAAAAACAACTGGTTAGTGATACATCACTCATTAGTGACATCCCTAAACAGTACTAAAAATGACTGGTTAGTGAATCATCACTAGTTAGTGGCATCCCTAAACAACACTAAAACAATTGGTTAGTGATACATCACTAGTTAGTGGCATCCCTAAACATCACTGGAAACAACTGGTTAGTGATACATCACTAGTTAGTGACATCCCTAAACAACACTAAAAACAACTAGTTAGTGATACATCACTAGTTAGTGACATCCCTAAACAGCACTAAAAAGAACTGTTAGTGATTCATCACTAAAAACAAAACTAGAAAAACTAGAAAAAAAACATCTGGTTAGTGGCATCCCTAAACAGTACTAAAAACAACTGGTTAGTGATACATCACTAGTTAGTGGCATCCCTAAACCACATTGGAAACAACTGGTTAATGATACATCACTAGTTAGTTTCATACCTAAACAACACTAAAAACAACTGATTAGTGATACATCAGTAGTTAGTGACATCCCTAAACAACTGGTTAGTGACACATCACTAAAAACAAAACTAGAAAAACTAGAAAAAAAAAACATCTGGTTAGTGGCATCCCTAAACAGTACTAAAAACAACTGGTTAGTGATACATCACTAGTTAGTGACATCCCTAAACAGCACTAAAAAGAACCGGTTAGTGATGCATCACTAAAAACAAAACTAGAAAAACTAGAAAAAAACATCTAGTTAGTGGCATCCCTAAACAGTACTAAAAACAACTGGTTAGTGATACATCACTAGTTAATGACATCCCTAAACAACACTAAAAACAACTAGTTAGTGATACATCACTCGTTAGTGACATCCCTAAACAACTGGTTAGTGATACATCACTAAACAGCACTAAAAACAACTGGTTAGTGATACATCACTTGTTAGTGACATCCCTAAACAACTGGTTAGTGATACATCACTAGTTAGTGGCATCCCTAAACAACTGGTTAGTGATACATCAGTAGTTAGTGACATCCCTAAACAGTACTAAAAACAACTGGTTAGTGATACATCAGTAGTTAGTGACATCCCTAAACAGTACTAAAAACAACTGGTTAGTGATACATCAGTAGTTAGTGACATCCCTAAACAGTACTAAAAACAACTGGTTAGTGATACATCAGTAGTTAGTGACATCCCTAAACAACTGGTTAGTGACATCCCTGAACAGCACTAGAAAAAAACAACTGGGCTGTTCTTGACCTGAATAAGCTGCAAACACACCAAAATGATGTCTGGCAGTATGATGCTAAAAACAAAATCACAGACTAGTTGTTTTTGAAAATATGTAGTGTTGCACTGCATGTCTAGTTTGGGGTCAGTCTGAAACACTTCCATTAGTCTGCACCAACAGGATGACACAAAGCAGTGAAGAGGGCAGACAGTAAAAGCATGAATTTGTACTCAGGGAGCTGCGCGGCTCGAGTTTTCAAACCATCAGTGCAGCAGATTAAAGCGTAAGTGGACCTCAATGAGACTGAACAACAAAAAAAAGATATAGAAAAAGACAAAACAGAAGCACAGCACATTGCTTTTGTCCGCTCTGCTGCCATTGCTCTCCTTTATGCCACCTGAAGTGGTTTGTTTGTGTGCGTCTCTACAAGAGCTGTAATAAAGTTGGACAGCTTTTAATCATCTCACAGCACGAGGTCTTCACAATCATTCCCATCTCACCGACAAACCTCCTCCAGAGAGGATCGAGCGAACGGGGGAAAGGCATTTGTATCTTCCTCATCCCTTTCTACAGATGTCAAAGGTAGAGAGAAGGACAAAGAATGACGGATATGAGCAGTCGGATGGTAGAGGAGGAAGATGTGTGGACAAGCGGAGGAAGACTGTCGTACGAGGGGCTAGACGGGGCATAACGCACTTCTGCTCCGGCTGAGGGTAATTTACCTCAAATCCACTTCCACAGATTAAACCAGTGACCCTCCAATGACTTACACCAGCGCTCTGTTATCACCAGAGGATTGATGTGATTGAGCTGGAAGTACAGAGATCTGCCCTGGAGAAAGAAAGAAAACTCACAAACAAGATCTCTTTACTGCCTCAATCAAGTGTCCTAGACTATGAAAGCTCGTTTCCGCCTTGGAATACAACAATTTAAAACATAATTGCGGCTTTTTATCTCAGAATTCTGGCTGTTTTTCTGACAATTACGAGTTTACATCTCACAAATCGGACTTTTTTCCTCAGAATTGCGAGATATAAAGTCAGAATTGTAAGATATAAACTCACAACTGTGAGAAATAGTCAGAATTTTTAATTTTCTCGAAATTGCAAGTATATCGCAATTCTGACTTTTTCTCGTAATTGCTTTTATATCTCACAGTTTTGACTTTTTCTCGTAACTGACTTTTTTCGCAATTCTGACTTTTTTTTGCGAGTCCAATCCTTGAATATTGTTAAATATTTTTTTTAATTTAAATTTAACTAATACTCTTAAAATGGTCAAAAATGGTTAAAATTGCAATCATGACATTTTTTATGCAAACGCAACTACTGATAAAACTGCATAATTATATAAATAATTAAACTATATGCCAAACATCTTTTTATTCTTGAACATCAGAGATAATAAATTATTTGATTGAATTTTTTTGATTGATGTTTACTCTTGCACACTTTAAAATAACATACATAGTGCAATCCTCACGTTTGCTGTAACCAAGCATATTTGATATTATATATTTGAATGTTCAAATATATCATATCTGACTCTAATCTATATATGACATGAAAAACCATCACAAGGACATTTTGGTTGAGCACAAAAAAATGTGGCGAGCCCTGTAGGTTTTTGGGGCCGATAAGATTGACTCCTACCATAAACGAAATGCTTCAATAATCAAAATGAATGTGGTCGTGAACTGTGAGAGACCAGAGAGCCGTTGACTTTATTACACTATGAAAACAGCACTGGGACATCTTAGATTACACACACAACTATAACGATGATTCCCGATAAGGAGCAGCAGCATTTCAACGCTTTGAGCGTGTCAGTTAAAACAACAACAAACACAGGATATGAGAAACTCACTGTTCTTTACTGCACTAAAACCAATTACACTCTACAAAAACTGGGCGGCAGTGAGGGTGTCTAATTTCCTCATCTGGCCATTCACTGAGAGTGATTTCCAAAAGAAGCCGTTCTCTTTCATCAGTGCTGTTTGAGACGGAGAACGGGACACGGGTGGAGGTTAATGTAGCATAGCGCTGGTATTGTTACTGATGCGTGAGATTGGCTCATTTCCACCCAATTAATGAGCAGATTTGCCCACTGAGAAAAGCCTGACAATATGAGAGAAAAGTCACTGAAAACCAACACATGTGCATCAGATTGAAATGTGCAACATGATGAAGATGTTTCAAATAAAATTTGATATTTTGATATCAAAATAAACTATGTAACTTAAAAAAAAAAAAATGTATCAGAAAATGTTGTATCATAATTGAAAGTACTATTTTATATACACAAATAAATAAATAAATAATCATAAGCATCAGTTGGGGCACATGATATCTTTAGGCATAAAATCATTTAAATTTTGAGACGTCATAAAAAAGAGCAAACAGAACGATTTAAACCTATACTGTCCATTAAGATACATGAACTTCATACTAATCTTCACTCTTATGTGACAATCTGATCAGGATCGACTGTTAACCATGATTTTACACTGGCAGAAGTGCACAGATGGGGTAAATCGAGCAAAGTCTACTAATGAAGGTCTCTGAACAATATCTTTACCCTAATGATCAAACTGTCAGAGTATTACACACAACATTACACATCCCTATGGAGAAATCGCACATAACACAAATGAATAGGACAAACACAGCTGTCCATGTGACACTTCAGAAGTACAGAACAAACTGTAATAATAAAAAAAGTTTTACGTTCATCATGCAAGCTCATTCATGCTTTTATTAAGCCACCAACCAATGTGAGTGAACCAGCATCGATGTGTGTCAGTCTGTTACAAGAAGTTAATATTGTGCTATATTTATAGACACAATATTGTATGTTTTTGCTCAATTTTGCCAGCGAAAATATTATCTATAAAGCCAGAGCAGAACTGTTGTGTGTCTCCGGGCAACACACATTCTGAATGAATCCGCGTTTTGAACAAATCAATTGGGTGAATCAATGATTCAATGACCCATTCATAAAGAGAGTCAGTTGCTTCACTCCTGAATTACTCACACTTACTCATTACTCTTACTCATGACTTACTTATTAAGACATTTACCACCACCTACTGGCAGTTTTAGTTTCTTATTTAGAGCATCATTTCATTTAAAAAATGATTTAATATTAACATATAAATAAATAATAATAATAATAAAAACATTAAAGGTATAGTTCACCCAAAAATTAAAATTCTGTCATCATTTACTCACCCTTGTGTCATTCCAAACCTGTATGACTTTCTTGCTTTTGCGGTACATAAAAGAAGATATTTTGAAGAATGTTGGTAACCAAATTGTTTTCACTTCCCAATGTATGAACAAAAATTTCTCAAATTATCTTTTTAATGACCCCAAACTTGTGAATTTCTATCTTGAATCAAAATATTTCATTCTAAAGCTACTTTTTGTAATGTCTATTTGATTCTTTTCTCATTTAACACAATAATGACTTTATCTTTGGCGGGTAATTTCTCAAATTTGATGTGTGATTAATTTGCGATTAAATACTCGGCACATCATGTAATTAATTAGATTCAAAACTTTCAACATTGATAATAATCAGAAATGTTTCTTGAGCAGATTAAAGCAAATCAGCATATTAGAATGATTTCTGAAGGATCATGTGACACAGAAAACTGGAATTCTGAAAATTCAGCTTTGATCACTGGATATAAATTACATTTTACTATATATTCACATAGAAAACAGCTATTTTACATTGTAATAATATTTCACATTTTTTACTGTATTTTTGATCAAATAAAAACAGCTTCAGTAAGCAGAAGAAAAAAACATTAAAAAAATCCCCTGTATACTTTACTGTATACCACAGAGCAAAGACAATATGAAAGGATATTTAAAGTAATAATCAATCTGACTATCTGTCATCACAGGGTCACCTTTACAACCCCATTAGACACAAAGCAAACATCTAGTGTTTCTCTCCTCTTCCTCTGAGACTAAAGGAAGTGAATATTTATTGACTTCCAAAAATAAGAGGGAAAAAATAGATGAGTTCTCCATAAACATCATTAGTCAGTTTGGGGTTGCCTTTAATTGCATGATGGGAGGAGCTTCTTTGGCTTGTTGCATCATATGTGCCATTCAACATAACATGGTTTTGATCGACACCACATCAGCCAATAGAAAATGCAACAGCACCGTCCTCATTATAAATTCAGAGCGCTGAAACGAACGAATGACCTCCTCATCATTCATGACTACTGGATTCATACATGACACAGCAGATGTTCTGCTAAAACAGCACATTAGTGTGAGACAGTCCAATCTAATGAGCTCAATCACTCAGCACGATGCCGCCGGTCACAAGCTGCTTTCCAGAGATTCCCAGAGGAAAGTCACACAGCTGCTCCAGGATCAGCTGAACAGATAAATATCACAAAACAAGGCCAAATGTTGTGAAAGGCATTGGGAAGCGTGTTGGACTTTAATGAACGCACTGGAAGTTCTTCAGCAGTTTCCTAATTTCCTGATGTGAAATGGACTCTAATGAACAAACAGCTTATTAGTCAAGCAACACGTGCAATTAAATTCACTTATGAGTACTGAAAAGTGTGGTAATAATTTCTTGCAATTTCATTTTTGCAGCTGCGTGAAACTCAAAAAACCTGGTATGTCAGTCATTTTTCTCTACAAAATCAAAAGAAAGACATTAGACGCAAATTAAAATGTAAAATAATAATAATAATGTTATTAATATTCTCATTTTTGTTTTTATTTTTACTTTAAAATTGTAACATTTTAAAGATCATAACAGAAATAAAAAACACACACAAAAGAACAGTGATGAAAAAAGTGCCAGGTTTATATATATATATATATATATATATATAGCGAGAGAGAGAGAGAGAGAGACATATATAAAGTTTAAACAAATATTTTATTAATATTATTAATATTTTTTGTTTTTATTTCAATTATTTTAATTGTTAACTGTTTTTTGTTTTTATTATTAAAAATATTATTGTTATTACTTCTAAATTATTTATACATCACAGCACTAAATCAGAGCAAAAAAAAAAAATCTCAATGAAAATGCAATAAATAAATAAAAACATAAAAATAAAAAACATCATTTTTATTAATACTACTAATTTTGTTTCATTTAAATTATTATTTTTTATTTATTTTAGTATTATTAAAATTGTAACATTTATACATCATACCAGTAAATCAACTAAACACACACACGCGCACGCACACACACACACACACTCACACACACACACACACACACACACACACACAACACACACTCACAGTAATAACATTTAGTGCCAGCTGAAAATGTAAAATGCAAAATGCAAAAAAAAATTAATATTAATAATAAAAATCATACAGAAAATAAATAGCTTAATTCTCTTCATGCAAAATGTAATTTTTTTTTTTTTTTTTTTTTTTTTTGTGAGACTCGTCCAGCTAGAGAACTGCTAAAAGTCCACCTCAATTGAGACCATGAGCTTGTATGTTATTATGGATCTCAAAAATACAATCTTCAAATATGACAGAGCTGAGTGTATTCCGTAAACTTACGTGGACAGCATCAGTGCTAGTTGCATGCAAAAATATGCAAATGCAGTGCAACACTCAAAACAATTACCAAAATATTCACCAATGATGATGACAATGAAAATATAATGGTAAACATCTCTATCTCTCTCTGAGATTGTCTCTTGTATCCTGCAGTGTGCATCAGGGCAGCAGCTGGCGTAGCTGCGGGCGCAGTGACTGCAGCGCTCAAACACACTGTGTTTAAGACTCACTGCCTCTGGGCCGCACCAGAGACCTGTCAGTCACCCCACAGGGGCGGAGTCAGCGGGAGGCCGTTGCATTACGTTGCAACCATGTTAAATAATAAAATATCATAACAAGCCTTGAGAACTGAACTGGATCATTAGAACAGAGTTGTGCAAAATTATTCATGAGTGTGATTTTGAATTGAATCGGCCCCACAAGAAGTCGAATGGAAATCTGAACTGGAGTGACAGGAAGAGGAATTCACTGGACTGCAATATAAACAAGTAATGCTTTCTGGGGAAATGCATTTGTATCTGTAAGCAGTGCCAAATACAGGTACAAACTAGCTTTGGTGAGCAAAAAAAATGGATTTAGTAAGTTGATTAGGAACTGTGGCATTAGATTATTTAAGTGGAATCATAATAATAAAATCTGCTAATTTTCGCTGATGTAATCGACGTGAGCAAGTCAAATCTAACCGTCTACTTAAAGAAAACATCTCTTGCCACTTGTATGCCTTCTGATCATTTTTACCATCCAAACTCTAGCAGGCTTTAAGGTTTTGTTTTTCTCAGGAACTCCATGTCACATTTAGCCACCAAAATAAAAATGTGAGGAACAAAACCACAATGTTTGTGAAAGCTGCAGTTTCAGCGAGAGACGGAGACTGACTCATCTCATATTCGACGCTGGAGCTGCAGTGACTGTCACAAATATGCTTGGAAAAACAGCTAGGAAAAATAGTTTAAATTAAAATATTATACAGTTTCATGGACTGTAAGAGACATTTATGGCCAGTAAAAATGGCACAAGATCATTCTACGCGTCAATTAGGCAGTTGATAATGACAATGTTGATGTATTTGGTCTTGGCAGAATAGATCTGCTACACTGCTGCTGCTGCTGCTGTTGATTATTGCTGCTGCTGGATATTGCTGTTGCTGTCATTGCTACTGCTGCTGCTGCTGTTATTGTTGCTACTGTTATTGTTGGTGCTGCTGCTGTTGTTATTGTTGCTGCTGCTGTCATTGCTGCTGCTATTGTTGGTTATTGCTGCTGCTGTTATTGTTGCTGCTGCTGCTGCTGCTGTTATTACTGGTGCTGTTATTGCTGCTGCTATTGTTGGTTATTGCTGCTGCTGCTGCTGTTATTGTTGCTGCTGCTGCTGTTATTGCTGCTGCTGTTGTTATTGTTGCTGCTGCTGTCATTGCTGCTGCTATTGTTGGTTATTGCTGCTGCTGTTATTGCTGCTGCTGTTGTTATTATTGCTGCTGCTGTTATTGCTGCTGCTGTTGGTTATTGTTGCTGCTGCTGTCATTGCCGCTGCTATTGTTGGTTATTGCTGCTGCTGTTATTGCTGCTGCTGTTGTTATTATTGCTGCTGCTGTTATTGCTGCTGCTGTTGGTTATTGTTGCTGCTGCTGTCATTGCTGCTGCTATTGTTGGTTATTGCTGCTGCTGTTATTGCTGCTGCTGTTGTTATTATTGCTGCTGCTGTTATTGCTGCTGCTGTTGGTTATTGTTGCTGCTGCTGTTATTGCTGCTGCTGTTGTTATTGTTGCTGCTGCTGTCATTGCTGCTGCTATTGTTGGTTATTGCTGCTGCTGTTATTGCTGCTGCTGTTGTTATTATTGCTGCTGCTGTTATTGCTGCTGCTGTTGGTTATTGTTGCTGCTGCTGTCATTGCCGCTGCTATTGTTGGTTATTGCTGCTTGCTGCTGCTGCTGTTATTGTTGCTGCTGCTGTTATTGCTGCTGCTGTTGGTTATTGCTGCTGATGTTTATTGCTGCTACTGCTGTTATTACTGTTGCTGCTACTGCTGCTGTTATTGTTGCTGCTGCTGTTATTACTGCTGCTGTTGCTATTGTTGCTGCTGCTGTCATTGCTATTGCTATTGTTGGTTATTGCTGCTTGCTGCTGCTGTTATTGTTGCTGCTGTTGGTTATTGCTGCTGCTGCTGTTGTTATTGTTGCTGCTGCTGTCATTGCTATTGCTATTGTTGGTTATTGCTGCTTGCTGCTGCTGCTGTTATTGTTGCTGCTGCTGTTATTGCTGCTGCTGTTGGTTACTGCTGCTGATGTTTATTGCTGCTACTGCTGTTATTACTGTTGCTGCTACTGCTGCTGTTATTGTTGCTGCTGCTGTTATTGCTGCTGCTGTTGCTATTGTTGCTGCTGCTGTCATTGCTATTGCTATTGTTGGTTATTGCTGCTTGCTGCTGCTGTTATTGTTGCTGCTGTTGGTTATTGCTGCTGCTGCTGTTGTTATTGTTGCTGCTGCTGTCATTGCTATTGCTATTGTTGGTTATTGCTGCTTGCTGCTGCTGTTATTGTTGCTGCTGTTGGTTATTGCTGCTGCTGCTGCTGCTGTTATTGTTGCTGCTGCTGTTATTGCTGCTGCTGTTGGTTATTGCTGCTGATGTTTATTGCTGCTACTGCTGTTATTACTGTTGCTGCTACTGCTGCTGTTATTGTTGCTGCTGCTGTTATTACTGCTGCTGTTGCTATTGTTGCTGCTGCTGTCATTGCTATTGCTATTGTTGGTTATTGCTGCTTGCTGCTGCTGTTATTGTTGCTGCTGTTGGTTATTGCTGCTGCTGCTGTTGTTATTGTTGCTGCTGCTGTCATTGCTATTGCTATTGTTGGTTATTGCTGCTTGCTGCTGCTGCTGTTATTGTTGCTGCTGCTGTTATTGCTGCTGCTGTTGGTTACTGCTGCTGATGTTTATTGCTGCTACTGCTGTTATTACTGTTGCTGCTACTGCTGCTGTTATTGTTGCTGCTGCTGTTATTACTGCTGCTGTTGCTATTGTTGCTGCTGCTGTCATTGCTATTGCTATTGTTGGTTATTGCTGCTTGCTGCTGCTGTTATTGTTGCTGCTGTTGGTTATTGCTGCTGCTGCTGTTGTTATTGTTGCTGCTGCTGTCATTGCTATTGCTATTGTTGGTTATTGCTGCTTGCTGCTGCTGTTATTGTTGCTGCTGTTGGTTATTGCTGCTGCTGCTGCTGCTGTTATTGTTGCTGCTGCTGTTATTGCTGCTGCTGTTGGTTATTGCTGCTGATGTTTATTGCTGCTACTGCTGTTATTACTGTTGCTGCTACTGCTGCTGTTATTGTTGCTGCTGCTGTACAATTTAGAGTACAATAATTACCTGTAACAGATCTACACAGGTGGAGCTGGGGAAGCTGGAGGGTTTCTGAAAGCACGCTGGAACTGCTACAGCTGACCAAGTATTTGGTCAAAATCCACACTCAAACTGTAGAGCATGTCACCATCAACGCCAAGGTCATGGGTTTGATTTCCATGAATGCATGAACTGATCAGATGTATAACTTGAACGCAACATAAGATGTTTTGGATACAAGTGTCTGCCAAATGCATGAATGTAAATATTGATGCATTTGTCTACTATGCATTATAGTCTGTTATTATAGTAATGAAACAATAATTATTCAAATAAACAGTGGTGAATTTAGTGAACATGGTCCATTCTATAATAAACCTGATTTCATTTCAATGATAAAACTGTGAACGTTTTGAATCCATGCATCAGAACATGCAGGCGCTATTGCCGGTAATTCTATGTCCGAATAACACAAAATCTTGACAGAAGAACATGCTGATGTGTGTTTGCACACTGCGGTGAAACAGAGAGATCTGGGAGGGAAAAAAGACAGTATCCATGAACAAATGTGTGTGTGCGTAAATGAGGTGAAAACGAGCAGGCATGGAGAGATGCAGTCTGGCAGGAGGACTAGCGGGAGAACCAGCGTGTCGTCCTGTAAAGCCTGAGGAGTCTCTCAAAGGTCTGTCATCATCTCACACTGTCACTGCACATACCATCTGCTACCCACAATGCACTGTGTTTGATGCTATATATTTGCACTCACTTTAAAGTGTACTTCTGTGGCCCAATGTCAGCGACAGAAACTCTGTTGGGAACCGTCACACGTTCTCGGAAATAATTACTGCAGCCTGTTAAACTTTGAATATGTTGAGTCGACCTGAGCCCACGAGGAAACCGTTATTGCTCTTCTGCAGCTCGAGACACAAACGAGTCTTCAGTTATACCTCATTTAAGTCTCACATGTTTCTCCTCAAATTCCTGAATTGAAGGAGGGACCTGAGCCATATTTACAGAGCAGAATATTGGAGAGGTCTTGAATTAGTGCCACAAAGATGCCACCCTAGTAACAACCTAGCAACCACCCAAAACACCCTAGAAACCACCTAGAACACCCTAGCAACTGCATAGCAACACCCAGAACACCCCAGCAACTACATACCAACGTATAGCAACCACCCAGAATTGTCTAGCAACTGCTTAGTAGTCACCCAGAACACCCTAGAAACTATCTACGATAGCAATCACCCAGAACACCCTAGCAACTGCATAGTAACCACCCAGAACACCAACCACTCTACCTAGCAACCACTCAGAACACCCTAGAAACTACCTACTGTAGCAACCTCCCAGAAGAGCCTAGCAACTACCTAGCACCAAACCAGAACCCCCTACCAACTAGATAGCAACTGCACAGCAACCACCCAGAACACCCTAACAATCAACCATTTAGAAACCACCCAGAACAGCCAAGAAACTGCACTGTAACAATCCCCAGAACAGCCTAGCAGCACCTACCCATAATGCCTTAGCAACTGCATAGCAACCACCCAAAAACATCCTTGCACTTACTTATCAACCACACAGAACACCCTAGAAACTGCCCTAACTAACTAGCAACCGTTTAGAAACCACCCAGAACAGCCTAGGAACTACATACTGTAACAATCCCCACGAACAGCCTAGTAACTATCTATAACACCACAGCAACTGCAAAGCAACCACCCAAACCATCCTTGCACTTACCTATCAACCACCCAGAAGACCCTAACATCTGCATAGTAACACCCAGAACCACCTAACTACCTAGCAACAACCCTAGAAACTACCTACTGTAGCAACCCCCAGAAGAGCCTAGCAACTACCTTGCACCCACCCAGAGCACCCTAGCACCTACACGGCAACCACTCAGAACACCATAGCGACTGCACAGCAGCCACCTAGAATAGTCTAGAAACTACAAAATCCTGCAGAACCTCTATATTAGGACATTTCTAGTGCTAACCACAAATAAATGCGAGTAAACTGGAAATATAAAGATCTTAGACCTTTAAACCCCTGCTGATTCTGTGAGAACGCATCACAAGACAGAAACTACACCGCAGTCAAGCTAATGAAAATGAATGCTATGTGCTGTTTCCTGCTAAGTTAGCATACAACAATTTACATGCACTCCTGCTAATGAGAGTCTAAAGGCAGCGATTACAGCCTTAATTCAACAGGCAACGGACACGCTACAAATCAACACAGGCTACATAATTACCCTGGAATGGAGCCTTCATCTGAGAGCCAGCGTCTGTACTGAACACTACATCACTGAGAGTAATATCAGCGTGAATATGGAAAGTCTGCTGTTCTTGTGCCCCATGTTTGTAGTAATGAGGTGCAGGTGAATCAAACGTTCATGCAAACATTTAATTACGCTTGTTAAAATTGTGTGGCTTTCTGTTAGCGCTGAACTCATCAAGTTGTTGATATAAACGTATAGCATATACACATTCTAACGTTTAAAGACCTAGACATTGGTCTTTGTGAATACAAACTCTTTAATTGCTTTTCAAAACCCTTTTCCAGAAATCACAATGACTGGAAAAGTCAAAACACATGTACAATTTGATCTGATCCTAAATTCCATGGATTTCATCCTACGTCAAAAGTGCGGAACAAATCTGGATTTTTAAAGGCAGAAACTGACATGAAAATATTCTTATACATAAAATGTAAAGATAAATAGAGAATCACAATATGCATTAATATTATTATATGTGCAATTGGAGAAACTGTATATATATATATTTTTTTTTCTTCTATACTGTGGGTGGAGTTGACGCGCTTGTTCAAATTGCACTTGAATTTAAGATAAACTGCGATTTATAAAGTGGGATGCATTTTTTGTGCATATGGACTTATAATAAATTTTGGAAATTGTTGTACATTCATATTTAGGATCATTCTACATGTCTTTAGAAATGAGGCCTCTTGTCCGTAGACACCGTTTTCAACTAAAACGGAAACTATTTATTTAACTAATGGCAATTTGGGAACTTGAAAACGCAAACTTTTGAAAAATGGGTTTCAAAGTGCAAGTTTTTGAAAACGATACCGTTATCATCTCCGTGTAAACTACAAAAACATGAATTTGTGAAAACAGTGACGTCAGTACGTGTTCAGTATACAGGCGCGCAAAGTTTCTTTACAAAGCGCCATCTACTGGCCTGGCAGCAGAATACAGCGTTTTTAGTTGTTTTTCACAGATCCGTTTTGACAATGTTGTCGTCTGTACACTGCAGTTTCACTTGCGTTATCTCCAAACTTTGTCAATTGTGTATGTGTTTTAAGGCTTGCCAGTTTAGGACATTCTAGCTATTTTACACCATCGGATGTGTATTATTATATTGAGTTACTGCGCTGATGCATTGTGGGACACGAACACTCATTATCGTTATAAACGCTGTCCTGTGATTTATCACTAAATAGCTTAGAAACTCAAAAGTTATAGCATATATTTTCTACTTTTGAAGTAACTACTTACAACCCACAGCTTCACAATTAATAGAGAGACTATGACTAATTCACACATGCAATGGCTCTCTCATTAATGCATTCAAATAAATGTACTGGTACTGTGCTAATTTATCTGTATCTGATTTACAACAAGCATAAATCTGTGAGAAATGTTACGATAGATAAAATAACTGCTGAAAGTGAGCTGTTGTATCAGAGCACTCTTTCATTAGGAAAAAATAAACCACCTTTAATAGTCAAGCATATTTTCAGTTCAGTGAACTATGAGGGCAAAAAAATAAAAAAATAAATAAATAAAAATAATCGTTCTTTAATCGTAATTGAGGTAAAACGTTCAATTAATCGAGATTTAGATTTTAGGTCAAATCGCCCAGCTCTACTTTCACCCTCCCAAGACTTCCAGTCTGTCTGTGGCCATTATAAAGAGACACGTTTGTTCAGATGTGTGTGCATTCAGGTTTATAAACATCCATGTGTTTTGTGTGCAAATATGTGTTTTTGTTTGCATCCTGCAGCCCTGATGAGAATCAGCCCCAACATGCCCACAGTGTGTGTTTGTGTGCCGATGCTATCACGAGTGTGAGACAGCCCATCAATAACTGAAGGCCTCTGAGGATGAAGATGTGCCGTGTGCTGGAAGCAGGAAAATGGATGTTAACTATTTATTCCTGAGCTTTCTCTCCGCTGCTTCCCTCTTTATCTCACTGCATGATCCAGGGCCATTTCTCTCTTTTCTTTGACTTATTTCAGAGCATTATGTTTCTGTTTACGTGTCTCTCTGGAAGCGTATTCATCCCATAACTTTCTGAATCTCACCAAACCTGTCAAGTACATGTCCAGGTCATTTTTTTTTTTATCTTAAAAAAAATCTAAATAAAAAATAGGAGATCATTTTTTTAATCAAAATGAAGAACCCCCATTCTCATTACTGTAATGGAAAATAAAGTAATATATTAAAAGCTAATAATAACATTACATTGTTATATTTTGCATGAAGACGATTTTTATAATAATTTAAATAATTTTTTTCGTAAAGGCTTTTAGAAAAACATTGATAATAATCATAAATGTTTCTTGTGCAGCAAATCAGCATATTAGAATGATTTCTGAAGACTGATGAAGACTGGAGTAATGATGCTGAAAATTCAGCTTTGATCACTGGATATAAATTATAGTTTACTATATATTCACATAGAAAACAGCTGTTTTAATTTGAAATAATTTTTCACAATATTACTGATTTTTCTGTATTTTTGATCACATAAATACAGCCTTGGTGAGCATAAAAGAACATTAATTTACAAATCTTACCGAACTCAAACATATTATGTTTTTTTGTTTATGTTTATTATCTATATAATTTTTTTTTTTTCTAGTTTTTTTGGGGGGTTTTGTAGAAGAAATATAACCCAGAAGTATATCTTTTTATGGTGGTAAAGCTTCAGTTATCTTCAATAGAGCCATGCCCTATCAGTTAGCACATGGAGGGTCGAGTTATTAATCACACACAAGTTCAAACACAGTTCTTTCCAGAACTCCGCGTTTATCCAATAAAAAGCCCAAAAAAGTTACAATTACCCCTGAGTCTCTCGTGATGTAATGCACCTTACAGACTGTGTGGCTCGTCCTATTTCCTTATCTCCAGGGACGAATCTCACTTTGGGTGAACGCTGCACAAAGCGACTCCCTGAAAAGAGGTAAAAGGCTCTCGCTCGAACTGATCTCCCTCATTTATCTCCTATTCTCTTTAAACGACAGAAAAAATCTTCTCTCCAGCTGTAATCTCTCTCAGCACACCGAGAACAAAAGATCACGACTAGCCCTTCAACACATTAATACTAGCTGACCGCGAGTGCACAGAGAGTTCTGGGTAAAAACTTACATTTTTACTGACTGAGAACCAGCATGTTCTTCCTAAATCTTACAAAAAGCCACAAGCTGTGTTCAGAATGGATTACTATTCACTGCGTACTGCGCAATTTACACTGCACACTGACTACTATTTTATTAAATAGTGAAACAGCATGCAACAATAAACTTTAAAATATGCAAAATGCAGTTGCATGCGAGTTGCATTACAGCTATTTATTTTTTTATGATTCTTTGTTCTGTAAAAATGCTTTAACTTTTAGAAGTCTGATCAAATAACGAGTAAGGAAAGATTTTCCCAATTGCATGAACTGATAAAATGTTTATCTTCACTCGCTTTTGATGAAAGCATCTGCCAAATGCATGAATGTAAATGTATATGCATCTACATACAAATACCCTTTATATACTTCAGGTTCATTTGTCACGCTGGAAATGAAAGGTCAATTTTTGAGCGCATTGCACTGTGGGAAAAATATTCAGTGCTCTTGTCGACTGGATATTCTATGCATACAGATACAGAAAATTCACATAATGCGCACAGTACACATACTGCAGAGAACAGAGTGAGAGCAGAACTGATGTGAGATCAGTGAAACGACAAGGACAAATCCCTTCCTTGAAATATCAGCACGTAACACGTTACCTTAATAATAGCTTTGACTGAGCCGCTGTGCATTATTGATGAATTAATGGCCATTTGACGGCGTTGTGAGGTTTTTGAGAGGCTAAGTGATTCAGTTCAAGCCTGTGGCAATGCAGCGTGCAAGAGGGATTTTATCCGTTCTCAAGTACATGCGATTTTTTCCATCCTTTCTATCCGCAGTCATGTAGACTCGAGGGGATCGTAATGTCCCAGATCGCTGAAACCTCCCGTTAGCCTCCGTATGCTTCTGCTGCATCTCGGTAGAGATCTTAACTGGGATGATTTTTGCCATTTTACTCCAGCTGCTCCCGAATTATTTCATGCTCATTCACACAATCCTGCATTTATAATGCTGTTGATTCTTTTCAGTGTCATAGAGAAAAATACTTATTGCACTATGCATTTGTCGCATCACATATCAACTCTCTAAAAAAACATTTGTTGCTTAACGGTCAACAAAAATAAACTTAAATGAAAAGTAATTCTATAGTGCAACATTCACAATTTAGTAATTACCTCAGCTTCAATTCAGCGTGAATTTGAATTAAGTGAACAAAATGTTAAACGATTCTAAATTTTTATTAATTAAATATCATTTTATGTATAAAAATTGGGTAACACTTTACAATAAGGTCTCATTTGTTAACATGAACTATCAATGAGAAAAAAAGCATTTATTTGTGTTTGTGTCATGGTTTCCCAGCATCCCTCCTGCTCCTCACCTGTGCACATTCATTTGTTTCTATGGACACTAATCATCTTCACAGCTGCACGTTATCAGTTAATTTCTCTGTGTGTGTATATAAGTTCCAGTTTCAGTTCTGTCCCTTGTCTATTATCTGTCTTACTATGTTGTGTTGTATCTGCCTGTGCCTGTTTGGATTAAACTTGGATTTTTTGACATTACCCTGTTCTTCTATGTCTTCCTTTGAGAACACAGCCTGACAGTTTGTTAACATTAGTAAAAATGATGTTTGATGCATGTGTTTTAATGAATGTGATGTCGCAATTGATATTTGACTATATGTTTTTTATGTAAAGAACTTTGAACTGCATTTTATGTCTGAAAAGTGCTATAAAAATAAAGTTTATTATTATTATTATTCACTAATATACTAATGTTGAAACCTTATTTTAAAGGGTTAAATATATATATATATATATATATATATATATCATGTATATATACGAATATATATACATATATATATATATATATATATATATATATATATATACACGAAAAAGGTTTTTAAAAGTGTAAAAAAAAAAACACAATAGAGATATAATTAATTTTGAAGTTTTATTAAGTGTTAACAATGAGATTTTGTGGTTTTTATAATCAATTGACACTGCTTTTGTCATTTTTTACAAGATGGACAAAATTTGTCACCAAAAAAAGCCCTTCGTTTTAACCAAAATTTCGGTTTTACCGAATGACACTTTTGGTTATACCGAATGACGATATTTTCAAACAATGCTAACAGGCTGATATCTAGCTAGCTAGCAAAAGGACATTCAAACATTTTATATTTAGTACAAGTTTTTAAAATATTACAACATTTTCCATGTTTTATAGCGGTTGTACCAAATGACCTGATGTTTCGGGACATGCGTATGATCAAGTGAAAACATGAATTTTTCAAATAGTTAAGAGAGAGTTAGTTACTTTGCTTCACGACCATGCGGTCCTTTGCAGGTGTCTGAATGATGTCACATCCTGTCACATGATATTGACCGCTTGACTGAATCCAAAATGGTCCCTTTATATTGGTTACTCCGAATGACATCAATGAAATTAATTTCTCTGGACATTCTTTCTCATAACAAAGCAATGACTTCTACACATAATTTTAATACCATTTTACACTATGTTGATGTATGATGTTATAAAATCATTCCAGAATAAAAAAATAATACATTTATTACATTTTAAGGTATTTTAATCACAAATGAAATGGCTGTATTGGCCGGTTAAACTGAATGACCTTTTGACACTTCAAAATCTTTAAAATACCTTTATATATAGCAAAATATAATTAAAACCTTTTGGATTCAATAAAAGAGATCTAGCTTTACTACCTTACATACTTTGGATGTCTTTTTTTAAAAAATATTATTAAGGCCTTTGGATAAAAAAATGACCCGTCACGTCATTGACCCATATATAAATATTAAATAGATATGTTAACAGGTGGCATTTCAATGATGATTTAATTCATACTAACTGTTGAATTGAATTACAGTTCTGCATTCTGTTACTTCAATTCAAATTTCGTTCAAACTCACGAACTGAATGAATTATAAATTCAATTCTAAATGACTCTGATGAAACCTGAAACTATTGAAACCAAAAAAATCCAACCACAAATGCTTTCAGATAAATTGCTTGATAATTAATAAAACTTTTAGTTCACAGGAATACATTTAGGACATTTTCCAACATTATAGTCAACGAAGAACTGTGTTATATAACAAGACGTACGTTCAGACCATCAGCTTCCACCTACAAATCAGAATTGAATTGAATCCTGCAGGAAACCCACAGTAATTCAGAGCCTAGAATCAACCCTGTTAGATACAGTCATGGCTATTACACCAACGACATGGAGCGCCGTCAATATTTCAGCACACATGTGAGTTTAATTAGATGAGAATGTAATTGGATTTGCTCCAATGTACTACTCAAATGAACATATAAAAGATTTAAGCACATATAAAACGCCTCCACCAGCTTTGGTAAGACCGACCGTTCGACTGTTTCCATTATCGCCCCAATTCTGTTGTGAAAAAGTAATGAAGCATTGAAGATCATCTGTTATTCTATTGAATCTGAAGCCTCATGGGATACTTGGTCCTCAAGTGTCTTTGAAGTGTCCTTGAAGTGTCCTTCTGTCTGGACAAACCCGTTCCCTTATCACTGCCTTTCTTCTTATCAGCCCTCACCTGAACATCGATTCTGAATCAATCGATGAGCTTCCTCCAATATATCCTGATCATCATTATCTCCTGGAGCATCTGAAAGACTCAAAACCCAAAAAGACTTGATTTCCAGTTTGAAAAAACCTGCATTTATGCACCTAAAATGGAAGCTTTTATGAAAAGGAAAAGTATATTTTTACATGGACCCATCAGAGGGAACGTCAAAGGGAAAAGTCAAGTTTCCCAGAAGCACATTCACATCTCAATTAAATCAAACAGCCGGAGTTGAACTCACATTGTACCATTTTAATAATATACAGATCACGAACATATAGTATTGACTCAACATCAAGCAAATCAAGCTTAGCATTGCCTAAAATCCAATGCTAATTATGAACCAAAAATAATTTTTTTGCCATTTGTACTCAAAGCAGATATGAGTTATGTCAGATCAATGCAGGTCTGTCAGAAAGCAATTGAGCACTTTGCAAACGCCAGAAATTCGCATGCCAACACTTACATCAAACCGAACTACACTTCCATTCATGACTGCCAAGCACACTTTCATTTCATGCCATCCTTAATATCGATGTTAAAGAACTCTTTATGATATAAAGTTGGCACCGTTAAGGTCCAAAAACCACACTAGAGAGTTCACGTTTGAGCGTGCTGGATAGAGGACGGGTGAACAGCTGACGAGGCTGATGGTCGAGGCCATTATTAGAGCCTTCAAAATGCCCGGACACTTAAAGAGCCTTTTTATACATCTACTCCAAAATTTAAGCCCAAATAATGGAGGGAAGTAGTAAAAAAAGGCACTTAACAGGATAATGTGCGGTCTTTGGGGATAAAAGCTAACCTTTCTTACTCTTGGGAAGCAAAATTACAGTAGAGGGGTATAAATTCTCGAAGCCGTTTCAGACAGGACACGGTTTATATGGTATTAAAATCTGTATGGACAATCCTGTTGACTACTTGCTACTAGACTACTAGATTGAATTATTAAATCCACAGTAAATGTCTTTGCTGCTCCTTTATTAACCCTGGATATATTTTACTTAGTTTAGGTCTGTTCAAAACCTGACAACAGCAAAACCAGTGTAGCCCAAATCCTGAAACAAACAGCTTAACAAGACAAGTAACTGATTTAAATCAGTCTGAAACACTTTACACCATTAGCAGATTTCATATGTAAACAAAATGGACTTTGTAACTGAAAAACATCAAATGAATCACAATGGAATCGGAATCAAATTGAGAGCTTGTGAATCATAACCGAATCAGAAATCATTGTTTTTGAGATTCATTTGGTGAGATTTGTAATTACATGCTATTTTAACATTAACCAATCTAAGCAAAGCAAAGCAAGTTAGTCGATTCTGATGAAAGATTACTAAGACAAACATGCTTTTACCTTATGAATTTACCAATGAATCGTTCATTTTAAGACAAGAAAAATAAGGTAATGCTTTAGTTTAGGGTCCAATTCTCATTATTAACTAGTTACTTATTAGCATGCATATTACTAGGAAATTGGCTGTTTATTAGTACTTATAAAGCAGATATTAATGCCTTATTCTGCATGACCATATTCTACATCCGTTAATCCTACCAATACCTAAACTTAACAACTACCTTGATTGTTTATATCACCACATATGTAAACTATCCTATCACACAGCTCTGGACTGAGCAATGTGGACAATTAGGCATGTGGGTGGAGTCTGAGTGGGCGGAGACATTCTGAGGGGTGTGGTTTAACTGCAAGGTTAGAGTCAGAGTGGGCGTGGTCTGTTTTCAGGGGAGGAGTTAGAGTGAATATAGATGACAAGGTCCTTAAAGTGCTTGAATTAATTTTTTGAAAAATAAGGATTGGAATGCTTGGAAAATCGGCTTGTTTTTTTTGGAAAGTGTTAGAAGTGCTTTACTGTAAAAAGGAATATGTGTATGTGGTTTGCACGCATGAAAAACAAATATATATTTTGGAAAAAGTATCAAAAGTCTTTAATGATAATTGTGATAGTCAACGCACACAATACACAAATTGTATGCTAAACTTTTGGGGCTGTTTGAACTTTTATTAATAAGCCGTAATTAGGAGTTTATTGAGGCAAAAGTCGTAGTTAATAGTGAGAATTGGACCCTAATCTAAAGTGTGACCAAAAAATGCATGGCAAATCATAAGATCTATTTAGGAAAATAAAGATTTTCAAAAAGAAATCCTCCCAGAGCACAGGTCAGTAAAAGTGAGACTTATTATCTTTAGCGCTTTGAACGATACGGGACATACAGTAAAATCTTCTCAAAAAGAGATGTGACCTCTTTTCAAGTGTTATTTTTCAAATCCAATTTACGGCACAATATAGACTAACCCACTTTCACTTCTGCTTTGTATCTTACACTCACAGCCAGATACAAAGTTATTCACAGACAACGTGAAGCTGGAAGTGTGTAGAAACACTCAACACAACATAAAGATGCGCATCGAACTAGACCACGAAGACGGATTTGTTTGTTTGTTTTCTTTCCAGGCAATAACCCACGACCCCTGATCAGTGAACATGGGCGTCTGCAAGCGTCTCTCACTCATAACCCTCTTTGATTTATGAACAGTCAAATCACTCAACGTCAAGCAGAGAACAAACACATCTAAAACACATTATCTCAAATCCGACACATTCATCTTCATTTTTCAATGGCTCATTTTTTACCGCCGAGTTCAGTCAACGCAACATTGACAATAGATGAGAGTAAATGTTGTTCTGTTGTTCAGGATGTTGTCATTAGGCCATGTTATGATGTGAATAATAAGTGAACAAGAGTCGACTTACCTATGATGGCAATTAAGACGCCCACCGAACATGAAAGAGAAGGAGAAAAAGAGAGAATTAGTGTGATACATTGATGAATTTATGCACAGAAGGCAGATGAAGACTGACAGACACACAATGTCTCAGATAAATCCATATACATCACTGAACCAAAGTTTTACTCACACAGATAGAGCATCAACTGCTGAAATAATCAAACCGACTAGATTTTTACATTTCCTGAAGATAATGTCAGTGTGCAAAACTCAGAATAATGACAAAGTTTAGTAGTTTAAAGCTGATCCCCAAATACAGTCCATATTTATCACAGCAACAGTCCAATACATTGAGCATTAAAACACAAGAGAGAATATTTGTGAGTTATTCCTTGAGGTCTCATAAACTGTATATTCTCAAAACAATTATGGCATGTACGTAAGGTACATACATTACAGAATGCATGTATTTAATGACACACATTAATCAATTTCTAAAATAACCGCAATCTAACTCTTTATCTGAGGGAGCTGCATATATCAGTGATGATATTATTGTATTCCACATAAAAGGCTGTATAAGTTTACATACAATTTGTACAAATGAATGTATGAGTTCTTAAATTACACATAAAACGTAATTTATCTGCTTACTAAAATGGAGTTACTGCTTTAGAAATACAGTGTTTCCCATTATTTACCTGGCGGCACAGATTAGACTATTTTATGAACCGGAAATATTTTAAAACTCCTCATAATAACATAAAAGGTCTTTATTATAATTATAATCACTGAAGCTGTCAATTAAAACACGAGCAACACAGAGCTGCACTCAATGAATTTAATCAATGAAGCTGTCGACGCTGTGCAATGAATCTCTTATTGACATCGTATTTCTGCTTTGTTGGTTGTAATGTAAGGATTCGCTAGCGTGAAGAACTCACGCTGAACAAAAACTCTGCCGTTTTGAGCAGGTTGAGTGGATTCTGACTAACTTAAAGACATCTGATTGGCCATTGCGTTCACTCACTCAACAGATATGTCTGTGATTGGCTACAAAGCTCAACACTGCAAAAACATGTTGTAAATAGAAACCTTTGATGCTCTTCACAGAGCGCTTACACAAACACTCATGGGAGCATTTTAAAGGGGACCTATTATGTAAAATTCACTTTTACATTGTGTTTGAACGCATGTGTTGAACAGTGTGTGTACACAACCACCCTATAATGGAAAAAATCCACCCACTCCTCTTTTTTTAATCCCCATAAATCATAAGCATTGTCTCAGAACAAGCCATTTGCAGATTCTAGCATATGTGACGTCACAAATGCTTAGGCCCCGCCCACGACTACTGACGGACTCTGCCCGATTAGCATAGACCCTGCCCTGAGTGAGCTGTACACAGTCCACCATGTTTATCTCCTCACCAGAGCATTTAACGGCAGCATTCACGTAAGAAATGTATTCTTATTAAAGGTACTAAAGTTATTCAATCAAGAGCAGTGAGTGAGTTTGTTTTTCTTTTGTTGTTTGATTCATATTAACAGCGTATACAGCAGTAGGAACTGTATATTACACTGCTTTCACTTTAATACACAGATCTAATATACACATGCAATTTCTTTCCCTGCCTTTTACGTTCACAGGCATAACCGACGATGTTTATGTGAACTTTGTGTTTTTGACATAACCTTGTGTGTATTTAAGCACAATAAGACGTGAAAGAGAACTTAGTTTAATACTCACAGGACGCGCCGTCTGACAGTCAGATTTCTGTGCATGTGCTTCAGATGTGTGCGTTCAGAAAACCATATATCAGAAGTTTAAACTGTTATGGCTATTTTATCATATGCAGATAATAAACTTTCATGATGATGAAGAACTGCAATGTCACATGAGCGTGACCGCGATAGAGATGATAATCAAAACCAAACATATGTTTTGTTAGTTTTTGGCAGAGTATCCAACGCACAAGCTGTACAGGCTCCGCCCTCTAGTGGGAAGCAGGGCGGGGAGCAGCAGCTTATTTGCATTTAAAGAAACATGCACAAAAACAGCATGTTTTTCCTTCCACTTAAAAATAGCCATTTACAACATGGTATAATAAATGATCTGAGCTGAAACTTCACAGACACATTCTGGGGACACCAGAGACTTATATTACATCTTGTGAAAAGGAGCATAATAGGCCCCCTTTAAAGCTGCTGGCTGACAGCGGGTAACAGTACAGAATGGCATGTATTGTCACATTAAGTGATCAAATCTTTGGCGGGACAAAGATTCATTTTGGCAGCCGCTAAAATATTTTCAATGCAGGAAAAACCCTGATATACCTTACGCACATTAAGCCTGCTGAACCCCGAGAGAAATGCACTTCTTTACCCACCAACTTGTTAATCCTTGTTCGGGAGCATTAGTGTTGATCACGTTGAGAAAATCACCAGCAACCACGGCACACAAGTCTCTACTTAGTGCTGTTAGTAAATGTCAGTAAACTCATTGCATTAGTATTGTTAAACCCAGGTAACCGCTTCACTCTTATCGCTGCCGGCTCTTTTCACTCCATAAAAGCTTCTCGTTTGCCCGCATTCTCCACCATAATACCACTGTACCGTATGGCAATTTCGCCTCCCCTTTAGCTCAGAGACGAGGGCCGCACTTAAGCGAGGGGGTTATTAGCACACTTTTCCAGCGAGTGTGATCTAACAGTCTGAAAGATCTGGAAAAGCCTTTCAGATGCACAAAAAAACATGAATTCCTTTTTTGAGGGCTGGCAGAACACATCAGTAATCATACTTTAAGTGTCTAATGGAGTTTTAGCTTGAATAACCTGGTCAAGTGGCTGTAAAGTGTGATTTAGGTTCGAGTGGATCTCTCAGGAGAATGTCTCTAAAATTTTGAGTCACCACGGGACCGAGACTCATCTATGGTGGATGTTAGAGAGTGTATTCATGTATAATTGGACAGAATTTCACTGAAGAGAAATGAATAATGTGGAACAGAAATGCAGATAATTTATTGGGTTTAATTAGCTCTGTTAGACCAGAATATGATGCAATAGGCAAAAATGGTAAAATGACCCACATTCAATTAATTTTGTTCTGGTAATAACAGCAGGTACTAGTGATTACAGGAAGAAGTCAGAAAGAACGAGGTCAAACAGATAAGAGTTATTGGTCAAAGTTAGTTTACTGAGTGTTTTCTTCAAAGTGTACTTTCATGAATTAAAAAGTCAGCCAGACCTGGAATACAGTCATGAAAATGGAATTTACAGTATAACGCAGATGTCGCGTAAAACGCGCAAATTGATGGATGGATGAAAGTAGAACTGTATAATAAATCAAATTGAGTCATGGTCTGTGAATATTAAAGTGCAAAAAGAGTGCTATATATAAATATATAATGTGTTTGTTCAACGTGTCTGTGTCAATGAGCTGCGCAGTTTCGTCTACTACATACTCAAGTACGTGTGGCGCTCGGTGTTTTCAGCATCTGCCTTCTCACAATATGAGGACATGAACACATGAACATATCCAGAGCTGCTCTGAGAGAATGCTTAATGAGCTTTTCATCATTTTATTTGAGATCGTTGTTAAACAGACCCTGAAACTCAAAGGTCTTCACTACAGCCATGCACTACAACAATGCACCACAACCCATCAAAATAAAAGTTCGGTTTAACTTATACCGTGGAACCGCAAAACCGGGATATATTCTGAGACAGATACCGTGAAAATCTCATACTGTTACAATCCTAACTAGTTACGTACTCAAAGTTTACTATTAGGCTACACTTAAAATACACTTAAATGTTTACTATTATAGACTATGAGTAAACCAATTTAGTCCCAAGAAGTATTGAAATAGTACACATAGAAATATTCTACTATTACATTGATATTAGTATACTTACTACATATAGTATACTAAAGTATACTTGAACTTTATGTGAATAGGGTAAAAACTGTAACAAATAGATATTATCATATTTCCTCATTTGGGAATAAAATTTGGCAATAAAGAATTGTGTGAATTCATTTTCTGAAATGGTATGTTTAGATATGCAAATGAGGAATTATCTAATTACAAATGCAAACAAAAAGCTGAATATTGTGTTTTTTTGGATATCTTTTTTATCGCTCCATAAATCAGAAAATACTGATACAGATAGGAAATAGATACGAATAAGACTGTAAAGTTTCAGATTTCTGACTCATGGCCTTTAAGATATGTATTGTAATTAAAATCTACAGACGCAAATAGATAAAGTACAATAAAAGAAACACTTTAAAGTGTATTTTAGATGTTTTCTTTCCACAAGTCTGAAAGAACACATTATAAAATGCTAAATAGCCCAAAATCTCAAAACTGGCCAGCGAATAAAAAACGGCCTTGCCTTAAAGTATACTTCTTTTTTGTAAAAGTAGGCATATCTGAGCACAGTTTGAGACTGTTGAGATCTCTTCCGACGAGATTTTGCTCTCCATGTAATCTTCTTGCTGTGTATGAGACATTTTGTTTGTGATTTTCTGTAACACTGCATACTAGAATCCAAAGCATAACATGCAGGAAAAGTCGACATTTCAAGATTCGTTATGGGATCGTTTTAGTTCTCCCACTCTACTGTCTATAAAGAAGCATTTTTAATGAATGCTGGAAGAGAAATAAGAGCTAAAGAGGCATGAAGAGCAAGCTAAGTTAGCCCGCGTTCCCCATCATCAGAGGCGTTTGTACGCGAGCGCTGTAGACAAATGAGGAAAAGTTGCATGAGGCATGAGCGCATCACCTCAGAGAAGCGATCGCACTCCCTGTGTCTCTGCCTCGCATGCAAATTATCAACACCGCCGCTATGCAAATAACATAGCGCTGTATGCAAATGAAAAGCAGAGAGTGAGTGAATTATGTTCCTTCTCAGGCACAAACCTGATGGAGTGTTTGTCTGAATGTTGTTTCAGAGCGCTTTGAACATCACGTTACGGCTTCTCATAATAACTCAGGGGAATATTATCCAACAAGTGTGTGTGTGTGTGTGTGTGTGTGTGTGTGTGTCTAAGAAAAGAATCGAATCAGAGAGAGTGAACCTTAATATTAGCATCTTCTGTTTTAGCAGATGGACTTAACATGTGATACGGATGCATTTATGCATAAGCAACTAAATAAAAGAAGCAATGCAACTTGGATGAATTTTTCAGATACTTTTCCCAACAAACAGCGAAGTTTTGTGATAAAATGATGAGTGAACTGATACAACAAAACACGCTTTCCAAGAATATACGCTGCAAAAAATACCCGTGGCAACTGATATTTTTGTCTACCTTTAAAGGAAAAAAAAAAAGAACATTGCATGAGATATTAATACTTGCAATACTTGTCGTTTTCATTAAACCCCCACTAAATGTATTATTTAATTTCTTATTTTCTTACAGCCATTTTTGAAGCTTGTGTCTTAAACGCAGAAATATTTGCATTATGTATCAAGTGCATGTTATGTAATACATTTATGCGAGACGCTGGCTTTAAAAGTGCTCTGTAGTTATCTGGATATCCCCACTGAAACTCCGCAATAAAATATTCCAAATATAAGAGTCCAATCATCAAGGTCAAAGTTCAAATGCAGCTTTTCTCACAAATATAATCTCTATTGCCTCTGTGAAATCTCCCATGAAAAATTAATGTGTGAAATGACTTGAAACAGATCATAAGCTTCCCCATCTTCAACAGAGAGGGTAACATAAGGAGACCTCTCTCTCTCTCTCTCTCTCTCTCTCTGTCTCTCTCTCTCAGATCCCACACTGCTCTTGTTCAGAGATGAGCTTTGGCTGGTTAATTACTGTAACAAGCTCATTTCTGACAGCATCATGAAATCACGCGTGTGACTAATTATCAGAGCTCAGGTCTTCATCTCAACTCACATTATATATATTTGTTCATTTTTGTATTTTGTTTTATTCTACTAATCATCACACATTATATAAAATGAAACCATAATAGGTTGGAAATATTATTGTTCAATTATTATAATTATTATTTATACATATTAATAAATGTTCATTTCCAACATGTTTTGGATTCATTTTAAGCAAGCAATACAGTATTTTTTAAACAATAGTTGAGTTAAATAAAACTACCCAGCAGGTTGGGCAAATATTTAACCCACTGGTTGGGATAAAACAACCCATTCACTGGGTTAAAAACCCAATCGCTGGGTTAATGCAACCCATTCGCTGGGTTAAAAAGCCCAATCGCTGGGTTAAAGCAACCCATTCACTGGGTTAAAACAACCTAATCCCTAGGTTAAAACAACCCATTCACTCGCTGGATTAAAACAACCCATTCGCTGTTTTTATTTTAACCCAGTCTATCTAAAATATTATTTCTTTAAAGGGGACACAATTTAAAGGGTAAATATTGTGTAAAATGATTTAATTTTATTATAACTCAATTTCCTGACCATATTTATTGACATTTAAAATATTTGTAGTAAAATTGAAGTAAAATACATTTACACTTAGGGTATAGTTATTGGCAGATGCTGATGAATGATCTCACAATTTTCCTTTTCAAAACAGCTTTAATTTTAGTAATTTAAACATAAATGGATGGTTTTAAAAATATCGTAATGTGTATTTTTGCTCTATTTAAATCAAATTACACCAATAACATCCTCAAATTTCAGCCAATGCAAAGTAATGCATCTTGACTTATGCTCTTCATTTCATTTTAATTGAGCAAAAAAATTCATCATGCATTTGCTAAATATGCCTTATAATTTCTCTCCTGTTCATGAGAGGAAATTAGAGATCATTACGGCCTGTTCACATAACCAGTGAAATTCATAAATGCTGCATGCACTGAATTTCTCTAAGTGGGCTAATGAGATTACAGCAAACCAAAAACAGAGATGGAGCGTCTTAGAAATTTGGGAAGCAATTGACACGCCTACTGATTTACTTTTCCAAGACATCCGGCTGTGGAGTCTTTGATCCCGTGGCATTTTTCCTGCTTATCATCGTCCTCTCAGAAAACCAAATCAACTGGAGGAAAAAATGTAGGACAACAGTCGCCCTTCAAACGGCGCCTGACGGCTGCTTTCAGTCTCAAAACATCGGAGAAAACATAATCAAATGCGTTCACTTCAAATAATATCCCGCGAGGCAATTTAACCGGAGAAGCGCAGTCGCGAATGTGGCGTCCCTTTAGGAGTGACGACGCGAGTGTTTATAGTATAACTTCATCTCAGAGAGAGACTTTCTGCCCCAGATACAGTGTCACAGTCATTGATCGATGGTATTGGATGATTCGTCTTCGTTAATGTGGAGGCGCTTTGATCCAGACACTGTTGGGAAAATGAACTGAAGCTCAGGGAGAAAACCACAGTCCTGAAGCACATGATAGATGTGGTGTAAATCAAGGACCTCAAGATACATTGTTTATAATGCTTTATAAAAGATAGAGTTCGGATTCTGGTTGTGGTTCAATTACAATAAAACACAAATATAGCAATAGCTAACATTAATTCATTCACTCTGAAAAATCTTGGGTTATTTTTTTCTACCCAAGTCCAGGGTTGAGCCTTTTAGGTCATTTTGGGGGGTTATTTTTTCATTGTTTGGGTAGTTTTTGTGTAACCCAGATCCTGGGTCAGACGTAACACAAGCGCAGCAGTCATCTGCATCACTAATAAACAACTGATCAAATAAGACTTTGGCGGGACAAAAATTTGAGTATTTGTGAACATTAATTTAAAAACATTTACTTACAATTTAAGACCTTTTTGAACACAATTTCCAAAACAAGTCCTAAAAATTACCGCAACAGTCTGAAAACATCAACACTGTTACAAAAGCAAATACATTTTAACATTTTTAAATGGATTATTAACAGTCATGGAGAGTTACTTGAAATTCTGAAATAATATTTATTTTTAAATGAAAAGTTTTTGTGTTTTGTTTTTTTTTTGATTGATTTCTCTCATTACCGCAACACCTTCCACAATTTACAACCTATTTTTTTTTTTTATATATTTCAATGAAACCTAACATATTTTCAAAATGATGTGGCAAACCTGACAGAACATACTGTATATATTCTGCACATGCATTAAAAAGCAAACTACTATTTTTCCATCTATTAAATTAATATTAAATAAACACTTGTTGCGGTAATGATATAGGTTACGGAAATGAGGTTGCTGATTTCGGTAATGATAATAAGTATACTAAGAATGAGGTATAGTTTTAAAATATAAACTTTAATGTAGAAAATATATTAGATAATATTGGCACAATCATGGATTTAAGTTCAATTAGTTTGATTTTGCAGTGCTTCAAAAATATAGGCTTACATAAGCTAAAAATGTGCATTTAACAATACAACATGCACCACCCATTTACCAGATTAGTTTTAAAAAAATACTCAAAATTTAAGAGAATAGCAGAGTCCACACCACAAGAAAAACAATATTGCTGGATTTTCTTCCAGCTGATGAACAACAAACATTGATAACCAATCAGATTTTACTAAATTTAAAGAGCTCAATCATTCCATTAAAAAAAAAGGCTTTTTTTTAAATTCTGAATAATTAAATTGTAATGTAGATGCATGCATTTTCTATAAAGCTGCTTTGAAACGATATGTAATTAGGTTGAAATACACATCGTGAGCACACAGAACTTAACTCTGAACAAAAACTTGCTTTTCAAGTGGTGAGTGGATTCTAACTCAAACAACTCTGATTGGCCAATGCGTTCAAGAAATCAACAGATATGTCTGTGATTAAGGGCTCAATGCTGCAAAACGCATAGATGTGCCAACATGTGTGTGAACATCCACATTTGTGTAGACTTCCCGACACTGTAGAAATCTTTTTTTTTTGTAAACCTTTTATCTGAAATTTGTCACCCTAGCCTTTGCTAAAGTTTTCCAACAGTTAGTAAATATTATTTAACTTAATAACTCATAATATATATTTAAAAATAGCCTGTATGATAAATTTCTCATTACCGAAACAGAAGTTCTCTCTACCGCAACTAGCCTTAAATTGTCGCGGTAAGTGAGAATGGTGTTGCGGAGGATGAGGTACCTTAGAATATTGTGCAAATCCAGAGAAGCCATGATGATTAAGCCTACTTTTTATTCAATGTACATAATTAGACATTAATGAAGTACATTTTTCACAGAAAATTCTTAATTTACAGTTTTTCTAAATGAGGAAAATTTCCTGTTACGGTAATGATAATCAAAATGTCGTGTACATGGTCTGACAAGAGAATTTTTAACTTTTAACTGGATAAATATAAAGAGGTCTGCCTACCTGGTAGGTTCTGGCACGTGTTGCTTAATTCAAAATCAAGATTTATTTAAAATTTTGTGTGCGTGTAAATAGTCCTTAAAAAATGTTGCGGAGGATGAGAACATCAGTGATGGACACTTTATTTTTCATTATTATTATACATTATAAAATAATATTTTTTTCTGTCATTTGAAAACATCTAGTAGAATATTTATATATATATATATATATATTTTTTTTTAGAATATTTTCATTTTTTTATGTTTCAATTACAATGTTACATACATTCAGATCTACCTGGACGCATTGTGGTAATGAGAATTTCAACAGAAAATGCAGTAAAATACAAAAACACTTCATTCCCATGTTGAAATTACTCTTTGTTCACTGTAGAGAACAATATTGTCTTTATTATGATGTTTTTATATATTATTAAAATGCATGTTTAATATTTAAAATCATTAGTGCCGTGGTGTTTTAATGGTTTCGTTAGAATGACCCATATAACAAACATTTTAATTAGCTCACTTTGGGTAAAAATTTGTCCACAAACTATTGTCATGTATGTACACACACAGTCACAAAATGAAATGAATTAAATTGCTGTTGCCCCCATTATTATTATTATTGCAATATCAAAAGTGCTTTTCACTAAAACTATGAACTCAAGCTGAAAATATGATATACTTGACTTCCTCTGAACGAGAACCAAACTTCTTCCAGTCGCTTTAGCGGATGTGTATTAGCATTAATCATGCGTGAGATGTTATGAGACACCTGTCATGTCTCCATCATCCCCGCTGAGCATGTCAGTCTGCAGTGCGTCGACTGAAATTCAACTACACGGCTGTCAAACGCACGGATGCTGAAGCTCCACCAGCCTCAGACGGTTATTAGCCTGCCCGTTTAGCATACAGATACTCCAAGATGCAATTAAACCAGAGGTATTTTAAGTATATGATATTACCATCATTTTAATAGCAACCTATTTCCCCCCCCTGAGGTTCCAGGCAAACAAGCAAATGTTGTTCATTATTGTGTGCACGCTAGTATACAAAAAAAAAAAAAAGTTAATTGCAAATTCGCTTGCACAGCAAAACTGATAGAACAAATGAGTTTTATAAAAATACGACCCTGCAATTTCCACAGATATTTAAAGTTGTCACAAGTTGCTTTAAAACTGTGTGTAATCTAGAACAACTACTTGAAATATGAAGTGAAATAACCCACTGAGAAGTCTTTAGAACAAAACGCTCTGGGTTTTTGTGTACGTCTTCTTGTAACCCATAATTCAGTCGATGAACAATAATGCTTTCATGTGGATTTTAGCCCTCACATCATTTCCATTGATTGTTTTCAACTTGCCTACAGCAGATACAATAAGACTAAAACAACACAGAGCGAACAGAAACAAAGCTGAGGAACATGATTACAGATTGATTGATTCTCACATTAACCAACCCTGAAAGATACAGCTATTATATGTGAACAGAAGGGCTGCAATTGGAAAGGGAAAGGTAAGAAATACAGAATAAGGCGGCTGTAATTTTCCTTAAATCTCTCGTATTTGACAAATTTCCTGCGACACGCTTCAGATGTCCATTTGGGAGATGATAACACACACAGTCATCAAAAGTGCCCCGTGACACCAATTGATGTAGATGAAAGTCATTTTCCCAGCGATTCCCTCAAACGCGTATCCTTTATCAGCGATCGGCTCTGAAAGACGACGACCTCCGCACTGCTGAAACACACGGGAAACTAATGTTGCTCACAAGATGCTCTTTATAAAGCTCATTTCAGTAAAGTATTAACAATGCCTCAGAATGTTCTCTTGAAATATTATTATTATGATGATTATCATTAATAAAAAATAAAAAAATTAATTATTTTTTCTCAACAATGTCTCAGAATTTTCTTTTAAGAAACTAGGAGAAATAATAATAACAATAATATGTGTAATAATTATAATAAATATGTATTATATTTTAATAATAATAATTTATTATTATTTTTATATTAACAGGAAACTGTTATTTCTTACAAGCTGCTCTTTTTTAAAGCTCATTTCATTCAAATAAACGTCTCAGAATGTTTTCTTAAAAACTATAAGAAATAATAATGATTATAATAATAATAATAATTATTATTATTATTATTATATATTCATATTAGATTTTTTATATTTTTATTATCATTTATAATAATTATAATATATATGTTATATATTTTAATAATAATAATTATAATAATGTATTATTATTATTATTATTATTATTATTATATGAATAATATGTTTTTCTTAACAGGAAACTAATTAAACTAATTAAAGTTGTTCTTTCAAACATTTCATTAAAGTATAAACAATATTTTAGAATTTTCTCTTAAAAACTAGGAGAAATAATAATGAAATAATAATTATTATACTGTTATACTGTATAATTGTTATACTGTTATACTATGTATTATTTAACTATTAATAATAATAATACTTATTTTTTTATTATTTTAATAATATTTTTTTCTTAACTGGAAACTAATTAAACCACAGTTGCTCTTTCAAAGCTCATTTCATTAAAGTATAAACAATATCTCAGAATGTTCTCTTGATTTCCTTAGGAATAATAATAATAAGAAGAAGAAGAAGAAGAATTATAATTATTATTAATAAATTATTAATATGAATAAATATGTATTAGTAGTAGCAGTTGTTGTTGTAGTGCCTTTATTTTATTATTATTTTTAAAAATGAATTCAATTGAAATATTTTTAATTATAATAAATATTTATTTATTTATTTTTTAACAGAAAACTATAATTGCTTAAAGGTTACTCTTTCAAAGCTCAGGAAAGGTTAAAATATCAAAAAAAATTACAAAAATGAAATTTCTTAGGTAAAACTATTATTATTATTTATTATTATCATCATTTTGTTGTACACTCAATAGTGTAAAGTGTTGTCAGTAGACATCAAGCCCCAAACTAGACCCTGTTTCTCAATCTCTCAGTTCTCAGAAATGAATTGTAGTGTCTCTGTCCTGAACTCCCCTTCAGGGATCAATAAAGCCTCATCTTATCTGTGTTTGAGCTGAAGTCGGTCAAGAAAGAGCAGAGGCCACGGGAAGTTCAGGACGGGTCTTAAGGCCATGTCTCACTTTATTTCGCCGCATCTCTTGCTCATTTATCTCTGTCATGCTGACTTGATATGTCAGGTCTTTCTGTCCTGGAGCGACACGTCACGTCACATCTGATGTCAACAGGTGAGGAGACAAATAATGCAACTGAGTTAATATTCATATTTAGATTGAAACGGAATATTTACGCTCCAGTTAGTCACATGATGCTGTTGCATTTTTGCAACTGTATCATGAAAAGTTTAATGCTGTGCATTTTTGTCCTCGTACGTTATATATGACGTCTGCCGCATGATATCACATGCATCGGCTTTATTTAGTCCTCTACAAACTTCATTAATATACTATTGTAATGAAAAACACTGCCTTTGTCAATCAAACATGTGGTTGCATTAGATATGAAGATTGAACTGAAGCTTTACTGAATGATGAAATGAGGTCGAAATGTTTGGGCGTTCACGGATAAATGCTGCTTCACGACATTTCCCTTGTGATCATGGGCTGCTTTATACACGAGAATAAACGTGTCAAAACTATTTTATGAGCCTTCAAATGTTACTGCCAATAAACATATTACTGGTGTCACGCATATTAATTGTATAAGTGATGTCATTTACCATCGATTTAAATAATGTAGCAACTGACAATCGCATATACAGGAAAGAAAAATATCTTAAATGTTTCTCCTATAGACAGTAATGAGAGAAAATGGAGGGCAAAAAGAAAAAGTCTCACATGAATCTCTCGAGTTTCAGTTTTCTAGCTCCCCACAGAATTATAAATTGAAAAAAATTAAATAAATCCTAAAACACTAGTATTTCATGTTCTTGCAACATTTTCACTTGTTCTTTACAAAGTTATTTCCACTATTTATGTGCTTCAAGGAAAACAAACTGGTCAGACGAGCGTTTACTTGTGTGAAATTCTCTGTCTGAGTTCTGCTCAGCCGTCAGACAGCTTGTTTTACATGAGAACAAACTCTTAGGGCTGTGTTTTCATATTTATGCTCTTTAATATTCATGATCCAACACTGTGTAATTACCAGACGCAACAGAATGTTTCATGCAACAAGTAATTTTCTTCATCAGCAGCTGAAAATGGTGCATCTGATCGCTTAGTAAAGTAACAGCACTAATAAAGAAATTAAGTTAGTCTTCTATAACGACTCTTACAGTCCTAAACCGAAATGAGATATCATAAACTAAGCTTAAAGCAAACAAACAAAAACAACTAAACCTGAAAGTATAGAAAACTCTAAAAAACCATAACTAAACTAACATTAAATATATATATTTTTTAAAAATTACACAAATTCATTTTAGTTTTGACTGTGCTGAAAAATATGTTAAACATTTTTAAATGATGCCAAAACTAAGCTAAACTAACAATGATGAATTTAAATCTAATGAAAAAAATTACTTTCATTATATGACATAAATAAAAAATTTAAAAAATTAAAAACTCCAAAAATTTATAAAAAAGGGCCACAAATTAATTATAGTTTGACATATGGTACATTATAAAACTTGAAACTTTTGCAACCCGCCTGCATTAAACATCAAAATGGAACTAGATATCAGTAGCTATGTTTCCATCATCATGTTTTATGCTCATTTTGAAGTATCGCATCAAAATCGAGTGATTGAAACACCAAATTTCGGGAACAAAAAATAAAAAAATTTTTTGACTTGTGTGAAAAAGAGTTAATGCGAACGGAAACGCATTTGCCAAAATAAATTCTGACATAGCAAACATTAAACCCACGTGACTAATCGCCTGTTTCCGCTGATGGTGTTTTATTTACTGTTGGTTACTAGATTAAACTACTAAACTTACATTGATAGACTGAAAACGTACATTTAGCTTTCGATGAATGGTATATTATTTTTTGGTATGCACATAAAAATGACACTAGATAGCAAAAACTGACAGTTCTGAGAAATGTAACACTGTAAAATATGTTTAAATGAAACCAGATCATTAACTCTGCCTCTGGAAGCCCTAAAATACTAAAACGGCAACTTAAACTAGAAAATTGAAGCCTAAAACTACACTATATCAGATAAAAAAGACAGTCTGGCCAAAAGAAGCTCTTGACAAATAAAGAGAGGACAATAATGAACTTTCATCCTCGCTTTCACTAGTCTTTGCTGAGATCTTTCACGTCTATTAAAGGGGACATATCATGAAAATCTGACTTGTTCACCGTTTAAGTGCTATAATCGGGTCCCCGGTGCATCTACCAACCCAGAAAACATGAAAAAGGACAACCCAGTAACTTTGTTTTGGCAAGACTTTCTCTGCAAGCATGTGAAAAAAACAAGCCATTCAGATTCAGCGAAAACGGTGTACCAGTTCTAACGCCATGGAAAAAGTTGGACCAAAGCATGCTAACTGTTCTGTCGTTGGCTGCACAGACTATTTAGAGTCTTGTTAGCTTGGATAGCCTGCAAGTTGACCCTGGCAAGCTCGATTGCTAAAAAAGGAGCTTTTCTGTCCGAGCGATATTTTGGAAAAAATATTAGACCATTTACAGCATTTGACAGCAATCATAAACATTAGCCTGGTGTGTATGGCTCTGTACGCTATATATAGTTGGCGTCCATACGGGTTTTGCGCAAAAGATTAACATGACGGCACATGCTAGTGGATGAGTTGAATCAACTTCACAGCAAATACATAAATTTATCCACTAACCATTCAGAAACGTCTAAAAGTTGTAACTTCTTCCTGAGTCTCTCCATCAGTGTCGACTCCGGTTTGAACAATGTAAGGCTGAACACCGGTACTGACAATCCTCATTTTGTCTGCGTGAGATTCTCCAGCTTTGTTGTTGTTGAGCGACTGAAGCGCGAGCTGTTAAAGCTCCGCCCTCTTCTGGAAAGGGGGCCGGGAGCAGCAGCTCATTTGCATTTAAAGGGACACGACAAAAACGGCGTGTTTTTGCTCACACCCAAATAGGGGCAAATTTGACAAGCTATAATAAATGATCTGTGGGGTATTTTGAGCTGAAACTTCACAGACACATTCTGGTGACACCAGAGATTTATATTACATCCTGTGAAAATGGAAATAATAGGTCCCCTTAGAGGACAGTGTGAGCGGCAGGTCTTTTCATCTAGTTCTTCTCCTCTCACACCCTTGACAGTGACAGACGGTGGACAATCATTCCCTACAAGCACGTCCAGCTCAGGATCCGACACTCACGACCCCGACGAGATCAACAGGATGTATCTTTACTTTGAAACTTTCCCCAAACACATTGTGAACTACTGAGTCACGAACCTCGCAGAATCATATAATTCCACTGCTGACATTTACTCGACGCCATTTGATTTTTCTTTATGGTCCAGTTAGATTGGACCTCAAATTGATCTCCAAACTTTGTATACTTGTAAAAACTTTCTAGCAGTTCACTATCATATTTTATGAGCAGAAGAAGGCTTTTTACTGTGTTTATCATTTCAAAGGGACAAACCAATTTCACTTTCCTTTTAACTGGCTTTATGTGACTCTAAATTTTGTATTTCAGAAGACATGGACTGTTGACATTCCACATTAAATGACAGGACATGCCATTGCTGTTATCAAAACTACTGTTTGTTATTTGTTTGTCCAAAAATGCCATTTGAATTATTATTCATAATGAAAAAGGCAATTTTATCATCATTTACTCACCCTCAAGTCATCCCGAACATGACTTTCTTTCTTCTGATAAACAGAAAATGATTTTGAAGTATTTATCAGCTGTTTTTGTCCAAACGATGAAAGTCAGTGGGGTCCAAAACAACTTTGGGCCCCATTGAGTTTCATTGTATGGACCAAAAAGGACATTTTTCTAAACAACTTATTTTGTTTTCCACAAAGGTTTGGAACAACATCGTAAAAAATTATTGTAAATAAAGATTATTTCAGTTTTCTTCAAAATTTCATATTTAATTCAATGTGTTATTTGCCGTTTCTTTGTAATTGTGAAATTTTCTAGCAAACCAAAATTTTTCTGAGTAAATAATGATTTGATTTTCTTTTTTAGGTATACTATGTCTTTAAGCAATGCTTTTGTGTTGTTAAGTCAACATGGAAAGTGTTCACAACCCATTTTAATGATGTTTTCCAAATTAAACAGGATTTTCAATGAGGAAAAAAGTAAATGGCATTTTCCCCCATCATTTTATCCAAAAAGACCTGATTGGATTGTGAAAACTGGGTGTTATATATCAGAACGGAGCCAGATCTGAATGCAACTTTGCTTGAAGTGGTCTTGATGTTGTTTTTGTGCTCTACTAGAACAGGTTTTCATGCTTGAATGTTCATTATTTTCCTCATATTCTCCATTGTTGCAGCTCCTCTCTTCCCAGTCTGTCAGTAACGCTCTGTTTAGTTCCTGTCTCTATGAAGCCCCTCCTTCTGAAAAGCACAATGTGCTCTGATTGGTCGGCTGGAGCAGTGTGTTGTGATTGGTGTTTGGGAAATGTCCCGCCCCTTACCATAACCGCCAGTTTCATCACACTACTAACTCAACCAGGCCCCGCCCCTTTTTATTCTGCGTATGAATTATTTAAATGAGGAATACTGTGACGTGTTCGTTCCTGGAAGAAAACTCAAGATTACAATGAAGTTCAGAAACTGCCAATGATATAGAAAATGACTCCCGCTGGAGGGATTTTGGTTAACATGTATTACGTTTTTTCTATACCATAATGCCACTGATGAATTATGAACATGTATTAAGAGAGCCGATTTTGATTTCATGTCGACTTTAAACGAGGTCTAAGTGGGCGATTCTTGGCCAGAATGTCATGCAGATTGTCAAAAGTCTGAATAAAGATGACTCCAATCTGTCAAACTTATCTGCTGCCATTATTACTGACTCCAGAAAGACTAAAGTCGAGACTGAAATGATGCCATACGTACGGCTGTCGACTTGACTGTAGAGAAAAACACTCGGATTGAATCATTGACGCGTTTTGTTCTCATGTCAAGGGTGAGCGCTCAGCGGTCCCAGGGGTGAGATGGTGAAATGAATCGCACACGCAGACGTTATGATAATGATGACAGTAAAAATAACACTGGCATAATAGAGGTCATTAACCGCTGTAAACACTTTCACCGGAGTCTTTCTTTCTTCTTGGCAGGCGTCAAAACTAACGCGGCACTTCCACAACGGCGGTGAAATATTCATGTGTGAGTCTGTCTTCATTTCCATATTTAAATGAGTCTGGCTAACCTCAGGGGTGAAGAGCTCCCTGCTGACCAGGTGAACCGGGTAAATTCTGCTGAACCTAAATGGCTGACCTTGAACAGGTAAGACTTGAGGACGCGTTTGCTCGTACGAACACAGCACAGGTCAGCACACGCGAGCGCTCAGGGACTGATGACTTCTAATGTTCCTCCTGCTCTGAACGGCCCATCTCACTGTTTGACCTTACGTTTAGAAAGTCCTTTAGTGTAAAATCAACACAGCCTCCCTACAGCGTTATGATCTTTAACAAAAACTAAAAGAGAAATACATTTTCATGACATTTTCAAAACTAGCTAAAATAAAACAAAAAAATGGCCACAAATTAACCTTAGCTTGTTTAGTTACGTTTTGATACATATATTATAAAACTTGCATTAAACAAGAAAATGCCACTAAATAACAAAAACAAGAGAAAAGTAACTTAAAACATTTAACATAAAACTTAAATATTTATAAGTAATGCTAGTAAGCTCATTAACTTTGGCTGACATAAATAAAATTAATTAAACTTAAAGGTACACTATGTAACTTTTGTTTGTTCAAAATGGACAAAATTTAAATAATGAGTCAATACATCATCAATCCATCAAAACGTGATTTTATCCTATTATAGCCAATTGTATGTGTTTATATTTTAGACCCATCGGGATTGTTTTCGCGGGAAATTTTGTACATACGTCACTCGTCTGTGCGTGTCTCGTTATATCCATAAATAGAGAACAGTTGCTCCGCGACTATGGTGTGGGAGTAGAGCTGCATGATTCTGGATAAATTGAGAATCAAACAGAGTTTCAAATAGAGATCACGATTCTCCCACGAATCTGAACAGACAACAACAAAATAATATGTAATTTACTAGAGGTTCTGACAAAATGTTAATTGTCGCAGTCCATTTAAAATGTTTAACTGATCTGAATGAAAAAAAAAAAAAAAACGGTCGAGTGAATGATTCAATGACTCACTCATAAATACTTGTGTCATTACTGAATGAATCAGCGTTTTTGAACAAATCTCTTGAATGAACAGTCACTTGTCGCCACCTACTGGTGTAATGATGTAATTGTTACAATCGTCATTTGAAGGGTCAAGTTACTTTCAAAAGGTGATTTGCTCTATTTTGTTCGATTCTGTAGACATCAGTGTTTATATCTGAACTATAAACTTTTATCCCAGTACCTCTGTGATAATATGAATATTTGTAACAAAGAAATAATGATACTGTGTGGTTGAAAAGACTGTTTGCGAAGCTGTTTCATACCTATACATGACAAGGGCTCTCTCTAAAATTACAATATGTCTGGCTTAAAATTAACCCAAAATAGGTTGGAAATTAAAAATCAGACACATAATTACTCGAGGCAACAATAATAATCAAAAGGTGAACATTTATTAATAAGCAATTTAATACATGTTTATTGTTTTTTATTATTATTCATTAAACCTATTAATAAATGTTAATTTATTAAACTTATTAATAAATATTAATTTATTAAACATTAATAAATGTTAATTTATTAAACATTAATAAATGTTAAAAATGGGGGGGTCTTATTGGTAAGAATTATTTTATTTATAATCATTAGGCTTAAATGAAAATATTCTCGCAGTAAGACTTAGACTTGGTATAACTGTCAAATTATAATATATTATGTTATGTAGGCCTATAAAAAAGCCTAAACACAGGTACAACTACACCTTAACAAAAACATGAATTATATATTCCCCTACCTACCTAATAAATATATTGCAATATAAATGGCTATAATATAGTTTTCAATATAAATATTCCACATTTCCACAAACCATGGTAAATTACTACAGTTCATTCATGGTAAATGTTTGTAAGGGTGGTGATTTGAGGATTTAAAAGTCTTCTATCTTCATTCATGGCACGTTTCTCCTGTTTTTCTCATCAGTCTTGTTGGGAATGTTAAGGCTGTTTCATCCGATTTAAATTATGTTTTATTAACAAAATTCGGGAGGAGCAACGTTCAAATAATCTGACTAATCATCACGTCATTTCAGCCAGCTGTCAACAATCAGTAATAAACAATCTACCCAATCAGCATGACTGAAGGCCTATATATAAACACAGTCGACTCGCCCATATTCAGCATCCCTCCACGACCCCATCTCCTCACACTCGCCTGGTTACTTTCCTAACCAGGAATATGGTGGGAGTACTCTGGGTTCGGGCCAAATACCGAGCTCGGAGCCCTCTCCTCGGACAGCACGCCAAATATGCATACTATTACGCATACTATTTACTATCTGATCATTTGTAAGTGTGAACTCGTGAAAACTAGTTTAATCATCGAGTGATTTGTAGTTTTTAACCGAGGTGTGTGTCGAATTGAAATGCTTCTTACTAGATGTTGCAATGCTGATTAATAATGGTAAGTTATCCGGGACCGGGAATAAACGCAGCTCCTTTAAGCTTTCGTTACGTTATCCACTAAGCTGTGCTACGTAGTTCAAAGTAAACTAGTGAAACACATGAAAACAGCGCTATTTGTTCTGCATTTGTTGTTACTGACCAAGAAACAACTTCAGATGATTCAGTGACAGAGCGGTCCGAACGAATCCAAATCGTTTCAGATAGTTATGCAAGCGCGTTTGGCCAATTCACAGAAAAGAAAAAAATCGAGACAAAAGAATGATTAATTCACGAATGATGGGTATCGCTGGTTCCATCGACAGAAATACAGGACACACATAATAACTGCTGAAATATTCTCACGGAAAACGTTTCTCAGGTCAGTCAGAGGAGCGTGCATGGTACGAACAGTGCGTATATAGCCGTACAACTGCAGGCGCCACTGCGGCCATGTATCTAACCAAATTTAACCGCACCGCCAGGAAAACAGGAGGAGGGAGATTGGGGTGCCCTCGGGCCGGATGAAGACGATTGGCGGGCCAGATTTGGCCCGCGGGCCGCCAGTTGACGAGCCCTGTTTTAGAGTGTAATATTGTGATATTCAAATCTGATACATAATTTAATATTCAAAACCCATCATCCAGCTCAACCTGAGACCACTACTGGATTCAAAGACCACCTTCCGTCAGGATCCCAGATGAAACCCAAACAACTCTGATCACACATCTGCTTTACATTCAATCCAAAACCGTGTGATCATTATTGAACGGCCCATCAGATTACAGCATCTCTGTCCCGTCTGATTGAAATCACACAGTCTCGCTGTAATCCATCTCAGCCAGAAGAAGTGGATTACCTCATGTTTGACAGTCCTGGAAAGATGCCATGGCGCTAATCGCAGCTCTGTCACTAGATTTGAATGGTGAAGCGGGGAAGAAATTTGTAGATTTTTTTTATTTTTTGCCTGAAGAAAAGCTTTTAAAGGCTATAATCACACTGCCTACCTTCAGCCTTCGCACTGGGAACATACTTATGATGTCTTAAGTTAAAATGCAGCCTACGTAGGCAGCTTAATAGGTTTTGAAACAGAGCTACTGAATTTAAGTGCCTCAGTTTTCAGTGTCTTTCTCTATAAAAGTGGGACTAAGATTATAGAGCTGACGATTGTTCTCAAGAGAAACAATTTCATGAAATCAGAAAGCAAATATCAAGCCATACATTCAGTTCTGCTATTGTTCTTTGACATACTATAAAAACTCTGTATTAAGTGCTTGTTTGCATCATTTGTTCCTGGTGAAGGTAAACAGCCCCTCCTGTATTTTCAGTGTTTGTCCCCTGGGCTTTTTGTGCACTTATGGAGACAAAGCATCAGACATTTCATGCAGGATTTTTGACATTTCTTCAGTGTCTGTAGATCACTACACAGTGTGTTTTATCTTCAGAAACAAGCGTTTCACAGTGTGATGCTTTTCCGTTGCATATACGAGGAAAGAAACAGCACTTTATGGTAACTTTACCGCTATAGGATATGTTCAGAATAAAATACTAGTGTACTTCTTACTGCTTAATGCAGAGTATGCACTGCTTGCATTGACAGTATACTGTATGTATAATGCGACAAATAATATTTCAAACGGTATCAGCATCACAACCTCTTCACACTTCATTCAAGTGGAATCTAGTTATCATCTGCTACAGAACACATGCATACTGTAAACATAATATACACTGTAGAAACAATTATTGAATTATACTATTCTGAATGTTGCCATAATTTTAAATACATACTATTCTGGTACAATAAGGTCTAATTTCTTATAATGCTGAATCACAAATTCTAATACTGATGACAACAATTATTCATACTATAATCAGCAATATCGAAGTAAAAAAGACATAGGGCCCTATTTTAACGTGCACTTAGGGCGTGCCTGAATTCACTTTTGCAAGTTTAACAACGGGAAAAATGGTCGGCGCCCCGTGCATGGTCTAAAAGGGTTGTACCTATTCTCTTAATGAGTCATGTGTGTGTTTTGGGCATAACGTGCAATAAATCAATCAGAGTTTCATCTCCCATTCCCTTTAAAAGCCAGCTGCACCATGACGGATTCGCTATTTACCTGGTGTAATTTGCAAGCGGAAAAACTGAACACTTCTCTAGTGAAGAAACGGGACAAGCCGGATTTCCACCAAAGCATTTTTATTTTTATGCACACAATAATAATCTTTTACATTGTAATCCTTTAATTTTTAATATTTGCCATGTTCGTGTGCTGCTGCGCGTCCCTGTGTGTATCAAGCAAAGTGTACGCATGTTGTGCACCCGCCTATGGGCGCATATTACTAACACGCCCTTTAAAAGGGGGGTCTAATGCTATTTTATGCACTCTGACTTATTTATACTATTAAAGAGTTGCATTCTCATGCTAAACATGGCCAAAGTTTCAAAACACGAGTTGGATGTATGATGGAGTATTTTTGTGCCAAATACATTCCTTCCGAATTCGGATAAGTTTCGGAAAGTTTTTTGGCCCTTTATCACGTCATAAAGGACGGAATTCCTTGTATGGGTACTTCTCCCTGATAAGCGTGCGCACATCACTGAGAGTAAGAGTAAGAGCACGCCCATCAATGTGCTTCGCTCGGGTTACGGAAGCTGAGAGATTTTGCAACAACGTCACCAAAGAAGTGTGTTTTTGGTTGTGAGGGAACCTTTTTTCAGAAAGAGTTGGTACAGCGTATCTATGATAAAACTAAAGACTTTTTGGAGATATGAAGGATGCAGTACTACTCTATAGGTACTCCAGATTAACATGAGATTGGCGGAAACTGTGTGTGTTATGTACCCTTTAAAGTGCTTTTATAAAATTATACGTAAATTGGCCCTATTTGCTTCCATGCTAAAAGTCTCACTGTAACCTTAAAGGGGCCTTATTATGCCCCATTTTACAAGATGTAAAATAAGTCTCTGATGTCCCCAGAGTGTGTGTGTGAAGTTTTAGCTCAAAATAGCCCCCAGATAATTTTTTAGAACGTTAACATTGCCACTTTTTGGGGTTGAGCAAAAATGCGCCGTTTCAGTGTGTGCCCTTTAAATGCAAATGAGCTGCTGCGCTCGGCCTAAGAGGGCGGAGCTTCAAGAGCTGATTCTCCGGTGTCAGGAGTCAGTCAGGACGCACTAAAATGTCAGAAACTGCGAATATATGCTGCATGGAGATATGGTTTAGTCCAGTTACGGTTATAACTTATATTGTCTTCTTGTTTTTATCCACTATATTACTACAAGCCTGTTGTACCGGACCCCATTCGACTTTACAGATGAGTTTTATAATGTTTAGTGTACTTCACACAAAAGATGAAGCGTCCGTTTTCAGTCTAGAAAATCACTGTAAGAGTTTAATAAAACACAGTGCAAGTGTGCATTAAAATATTATCCATTAACTCTCTCTCTCTCTCCCTTGCATTATCATCAACATACATTGCGAAGTACACAGAAACACTCGTTACAACTAACACTAAACAAATATATAAAGACCTTATGCCTTTTCGGGTTTAATAAACTGGTAAACTTTATATCCGTAAATCAACTCCGATGAACTGTAATAAAGTGCTCTCACCTTCATTACTGCCATATCCAGTATCACTCTGGAGGCTGTAAGCTGGATCACGAACTGATCTATCTTTGAGTAACAACTTTTCAGCACAACCTCTGTTTAGTATTGTCCATTTGTATCGACATTCGTTCACAAAGCAGTCCGGTGTGAAATGATTCGCGCAGACATATATGAATTTCGGTAGAGTTGAGGGAGCATTTTCTTCGAAAACAAAATTAATCCACTTCGTCTTCAGTAGCTCAGATTTTGGGAGTAAATGTAGAGAGCTATGTGGATTAATCCATCCAGCTACAGAACACCTAAAACGCTTGGGAGACGTTCTTGTCAGTGCAGTAATGGCGGACTGTGTAAACTCACTGTGAACTCGCTCAGGGCGGTTCTATGTTAAAACGGCAGTGTCTGTCAACATTCGTGGGCGGGGCCTGTGGCTAATGTGACGTCACACTGCCAGGGATCTGGAACCTGCTTGTTCTGAGACACTGCTTATGATTTATGGGGATTAAAAAAAAAGGAGTGGTTGGATTTTTATCATTATAGGGTGGTTGTGTACATACACTGCCAACACACATTTATAGCCAAACACCATGCAAAAGTGAATTTTGCATAATAGGTCTCCTTTAATTTTTTCCTTTTTGTTTTGAAAATTAGTCAAACGCTGTCAACTGAGCTTCACTGAACCGAACCTGGAATATTCTTTTATTCTGACCTTTGGGAAACTACCTTTGACTAAATTCCCATGAATATCATTAAAGACCGTAGCACATGACTATTGGAATGCCATGCGGGTGTGTTGTGTGCGTTACAGACCCGTAATCAATGTTGTTTGTGTCGGCTTTTCTCAGGTCTGTGCTGTTTACACACAGTCATCAGGGTCTCTAACCAGGGGCTGCTGGGTATTAAACGCACAGAGGAACACCACGGCTAATTGAATCTGCTGCAGCGCCCCATGATGGCAGATGTCATTTACCGAGGTAATGAAATGATGCTAATGATTTCGTTTTAGAAACAGACTTTGGAAGATTATGAATATGATATTCACCAGAGGAACTATAACAATGAGTTTTATGAAGCTCTTTCTCCAGGTATTATAGACCTCGCTGCAGCTGAGGAGAAAAACATCAGTACACAGCACTAATTTAATAGTACACACTGTTAATTTAACTTTACTGTGCTAATGTTCAGTACGCCTTACTAAATTAATATTTTTAGTACTGTATCTCATTTCCCATCGATCCAGTGTCACGTTGTGTTAATTAAAGCATTATTTATCTAAACCTCTGGACAGCAGCATACAGCAGAGAGTTTGACTTCGTTCATTTACATCATACTGCGTCTAATTAGTCTGAAGGTGAGAGATCTAACTCATCTTCTCCAGACAGCGGGCGACACGGCGAGCGCAGCCTGAGAAACAGACAGCGTAAATGAAGACTGTCTAAATACGAAATGTTCTTTATCTTAAAGAAGCAATGTGTGGAGAAAAGCATGATGAATACTGCAGCGTTTTTTTTCTCCAGGTCTTTAGCCAGAGTCCTTTTATCTCTCCGAAAGTTAAGCTCCCTTGTTCTCAATAAGCCTTAATTCGTTCTGCACATCAACACCTACTTGACGCCCATCGCCAAGACATTATGAATGCATGAGTCTCATACTGTGGCTTATATTTTAAAGAAATCTTTGAATGTTTACTTTTTAATCCTCCTTTACTTGACTTCACTCTTCTGTTAGTATGTTTTTGGTAAAATAAGGTCTCATTTGTCGACATCAATGCAGAAGAACTAGCAATGAGCAATATATTTTTACAGCATTTAACATATTTCATAATGTTAGAAATAACATTAATGCATTTGTTTACATTGCATTAATTACTGTTAACAGATACAACTTTTGATTAACAATGTAATAGTAAATGTTGAGATTAACAGTCATTAAGTTTCATAAATGCTGTAGAAGTATTGTTCATATTTAGTTTTAGCATGTTGCTAGCATGATTTACCACATTGCTAGCATGTTTCTAACATGAATTAATATTGATAACATATGTATAACATGAATAAGTGCACTGCTAGCATGTTTTAACATGTTGTTAGCATGATTTAACACATTGCTAGAAGGTTTCTAGCAAGATTTAACACATTGCTAACATGTTTTAACATGTTGCTAACATGATTTACCACTTTGCTAGCATGTTTAAAATTATAATTAATATTGATAGCATCTTTGTAATATGAATTAGCAGTGCTAACATGTTTTAGCATGATGTTAGCATGAATTAGCACATTGTTAGCAAGTTTTAGCATGTTGCTAGCATGATTTAACATGTTACTAACATGTTTTCAACATGAATTAACACATTGCTAACATGATTTAGCATTTTGCTAGCATGATTTAACACATTGCTAGTAGGTTTCTAGCATGATTTAGCACACTGCTAGCATGTTTTAGCATGTTGCTACCATGAATTAACGCATTTTTAGCATGATTTAACATGTTGCTAGCATGTTTCTAACATGAATTAGCACATTGCTAGCATGTTTTAACATGTTGCTAGCATTATTTTACACATTGCTTATAGGTTTCTAACATGATTTAACACATTGCTAACACATTTTAGCATGTTCCTAGCATGATTTACCACATTGCTAGCATGTGTTTATAGCATGAATTAATATTGATTGCATCTTTGTAACAAGTGCTAGCATTACTTAACACATTGCTAGCAAGTTTTAGCATGTTGCTAGAATGTTTCTAACATGAATTAGCACATTGTTAGCATGTTATAACATGTTGCTAGTATGATTTAACACATTGCTAACAGGTTACTATCATGATTTAACACATTGCTAACATGTTTTAGCATGTTGCTAACATGATTTCCCACATTGTTAACATGTTTCTAACATGAATTAATATATTGATCTTTGTAACAAGAATTAACACATTTCTAACATGTTTTAATATGTTGCTAACATGAATTAACACATTGCTAGCAAGTTTTAACATGTTGCTAACATGTTTTAACATTGCTAGCATTGTTTAACATATTCCTAGCACACATTAACACATTGCTAGCATGTTTTAGCATATTACTAGCATGATTTAGCACATAGCTAACGTTTCTAGCATGAATTGGCACAATAATTTAATAAACTGAAGCCTTATTATAAAGTGTTAGAGTTTTTGCTCATGAAAAAGCTCACAATCATGTCAACTCAATCACTATTTCTGTTGGTCCTTTTAAGTTTTAACAAATGTTTAAGTGAATATATTTCATTGGTAGTTAATTTGACCCGAGCACAGTCTGGCAGACTCTCGCCCGTGAAATAATGACTCGAAACCTTTCATAAACTCACCAGATAAGAGATGTTATATAAGAACAAGCGGCTGTGATTCAGAAAAGCGACGCTTTCAGACAGCAGGTCAATTACAGACGCATAATGCCATGAATGATTCAATCTGCATAGATTCATAATTGCACGTCTGCGTTGATTGAGTTTTCATTTGACATGCTAAGCAACTTTTTTATGTCAATTACAAAACTGGATTAAACTTCCTGTATGATACGAACAGAAACATTAATGTACAGTAGTTTTACATATGGACATAAAAGAGAATAATTTTCAGATGTACAGAGAAGCATTTTCAGTTTAAAGTATATAACAGACACATGATATTGAGCGCTGGTTTGACATTTACCCAAGCCGACTGAACCGCAATCCATTTTCAATGGTGGTTTTCATGTTTAATCCTTCCGTCAGATGATCCTCACAAAAGCTATCGTAACATATCTCGAGTCCAGTGGTCTTCTTTGGTCTTTTTTTGACTAACTTTCACAGCTTATTGTTTACAGAGTCTTGTAGAGCTGCATGATTCTGGATAAATTGAGAATCATGATTTTTGCTTGTTTCAAATACAGATCATAATTCTCCCACAATCCTGAACAGACAATTAAACAAAATAACATGTAATTTACTAGAGATTCTGACAAAATGTTAATTGCTGCTGTCTATTTAAAAATGTTTAATTAATTTAAAATAATTATTTTTTTTTAAAAATCGGGTTGAAATGAACAGTATTGCTCATGGTTAGTTAATTACTAAAGTTAACAAATGAAACCTTGTAAAGTGTTACAGAGTTTTTAGATAGATAGATAGATATGTTGCTAGGGTGTTTTAGCATGTTTGCTAACATGTTTTGGATTGTGGCTAACATGTTTCAACATGCTGCTAACATGATTAAACACTTTGCTAACATGTTGTAGCATGTTGGTAACATTTACCACATTGCTAGCATGTTTTATAGTTGCTAGCATGAATTAACACATTGCTATCAGGTTTCCATCATGATTTATCATTTTGTATCTTAGTAACATGAATTAACACAATGCTAGCATATTTTAGCATGTTGCTAACATGATTTAACACATTGCTAACAAGTTTTAGCATGTTGTTAGCATGTTTTATCATGTTGCTAGCATGATTTAACACATTGCTGGCACGTTTCTACTATGATTTAGCATATTGTTAACATGTTTGAGCATTATGCTAGCATGTTTACCACAGTGCTAGCATGAACAGACAATTAAACAAAATAGCATGTCATTTACTAGAGATTCTGACAAAATGTTAATTGCTGCTGTCTATTTAAATATGTTTGATTAATTGGAAAGAATTATTTTAAAAAAAAAATCGAGTTGACATTAACAGTAAATAAGTTTCATAAATGCTATAGAAGTATTTTTAATTTCTAAAGTTAACAAATGAAACCTTATTGTAAAGTGTTGCAGAGTTTTTAGATAGATAGATAGATAGATAATGTTGCTAGTGTGTTTTAACATGTTTGTTAACATGTTTTGGATTGTGGTTAGCATGTTTCAACATGCTGCTAACATGTTGTAGCATTATGCTAGCATGATTTACCACATTGCTAGCATGTTTCTAGCATGAATTAATATTGATAGCATCTTAGTAGCATGAATTAACACAATGCTAACATGTTTTAGCATTTTGTTAACATGATTTAACACACTGCTGGCAGGTTTCTACTATGATTTAGCATATTGTTAACATGTTTGAGCATTATGCTAGCATGTTTACCACATTGCTAGCATGAACAGACAAATAAAATAACATGTAATTCACTAGAGATTCTAACAAAATGTTCATTGCTGCCGTCTATTAGAAATGTTTAATTAATTTGAAAGAATTATTTTTTTTAAATTCAGGTTGAATGAATGATTCAATGACTCAATGAATTCAATGAATCAGAGCTTTTGAACGAATCTCTTCAATGAATGATTCAATGACAAATACAGTCACTTGTCGCCACCTACTGGTGTAACGATGTAATCCGTGTTTTAATATGCCTCCAGTCAGAGAGTTTTTTTAGATGGATGCCAAGGCTTTTTAGGTCGGGTAGAATCTGCGATCTCTGACCCAGTTCATTTACTTGCTTCAATGGCTGAAATACGCTGTATTTTCCACCAACTGGCAACGGAGGAGTCAAAATATTATTGGGTAAATCGGCAGTGGGCGGGATCATACAGACCAAAACAAAAACAGACAATCCGACATGGAACGCATATTTCAAAGTAGAATAACTATAGCATTGTTTTTCGGAGAAACAAGCATGCGAACTTAGCACATTTTCTAAATCTCAACAAACATATTATGGTATTTTTATGCTTTATTACTGTAAAAAAAAAAAATTACATACAGCACCTTTAAAGAAGCAGCACTGGAGCTAAATGTTCAAAACACAACATAATCTAAAGAGAAAATGCCACCATTTTATGTTTCGGCAAATTGATGGAGATTCTGAATTTATACAAAAACGTAAGATCAAATAAGTCACATGATTTATGGCACTTATTTACTGACATTAAACTGGAAATAAATAAATTAGAACAAAAATTGACTAAACTATAAATATGAAAACTGAAAATATAAAAAATAAAGGCTAATTCAAAATATTAATAAAAACTATAATAATATGAAAATAAAACACTGCATAAATTTTACCCTAAAATCCTGACGTTAAATAAAACGTTCATGTCCATTAGTCAGCGACTCATTTCCATCCTCCTGCATCAGTCGGTTTGGTTTGGCTGCATTTAGCGGTTAATTGTGTCAGTGTGTGTTTGCATGTGACCTTCCCATGAGGCCTCACTGTCACACATCCAACAACAGAAGGCAAATGTCTCTCTGCGCATCCCACTGCAATTACCCACATGCCCCGGTGGCATCTCTCTGGATCCGTGAGTGCAAGGCGAGTCAGCACCTCTGAAACACAGACACATCAGATGCACAAAACAAAAACAGGGATTCTGTTAGACGGCCACAGCATGCGTGTGAAAAATCACACTCATAAATGTGCCAGTCGGGTCATGTTTTCCGAGTCAGGTGTAAATGATTGTTACATATCACAACAGAACTGTATTTGGGCTCTTCTGTAGTCTTCATGAACAACAGACACTGTTTAACATCATTAATCACACTCTCGTTATAAGTTATGCGTACAAAGGCAGAGTTAGTATTACTGATTTGAACAACTTCAGTAAAGGTGGACTTTTGACCAGTTAAAAAACACCCAGAAACACCTAGGAATACCCTAGCAACACGCTAAAAAATACTCAAAATATCTTAGTAACAGCACATCAGCATGCTCAGACCATTCAGAACACCTTAGCAACGCCCTGGCAACCACCTACAGCAACCTAGTATCACAGTTTACACTTCTATTATCATTCTAGAATGCTTTTAATTGGACAAAATGTTATGTAAATGTTGTTATATAAATGTAAATGTAAACATCAAATGTATATATCTGTTAAAAGTTAGTTTAGTCACCTTTTAACAGTACACTTGCATACAGCAGGGTGCTGTCGTTAACTAAAACTAAACTTGTTAAAAAAAAAACATTTTCTTTTTGTTAATTGAAATAAAACTGAAATAATTACATGAAAATATTAAATGAAATGAAAAAAATAAAGAAGAAAATAAATAGAAAAAAAATAAAAAAATTAATAAATTTAATAAATAAAAAATATAATTGATATATATATATATATATATATATATATATATTCTATAATTATATTCTTTTAAATAAATATTTAAAAGAATTTAAATAAAAATAAATACATTTAATAATAAATAAATAAAACTGGAAAAACATTTTTGTTAATTGAAATAAAGCTGAAATAAAATCTGAAATAAATATTAGATGAAAAACTTAAACAAAATGAAAAAAATAAAGAAGAAAATAAATAGAAATAAAAAATAAAAAAATAAAAAAATCGATTTTTTTTTATATTTATTCATATTCTTTATATTCTTAAATAAATTTAATAATAAAATAAATAAATTTAATAATAAATAAAAAATATAATTGATATATAAATATATATATAATTTTTATATTTATTTATATTTTTTAAATAAATACTTAAAATAATATAAATAAATATAAATAAATTCAACAATCAATAAACATAAATAAATAAATAAATAAAACTGAAACAACATGTTTGTTAATTGAAATAAAGCTGAAAAATATATAATCTATTTTATTCCAGCTTTATTTCAATTTTATTTTAAATAATTTAATTTGGCAACTAACTGAAATAAGTTTAAGCACTTAAATTACTTAACTGGAAATATATACTGAATTATAATTGAAACTGAAAAAAATAAATAAAATAAACCTAAATAGTAAATATGTAAAACTAATAAAAATGACAAAAGCACATAATACATTTACTAAAAATTAAAATAAAATTAAGATTAAAACTATAAAAATATAAAAATAAAAGCCAATTCAAAATATTCATAAAAACTAATAGGAAGTGAAATCATGGGGTCATTATGCTGATATTGAGCTCATGAACGCAGGTGGTCAACATAAGAACTGATGTGATGTCTTTATAAAACAGCAGCTGAATCTTTCTCCTCTTCATACAGTCCAGCACCGAACACAATCAGATGATGTAAGCTTGATGCAATATCCTCAGCTCTAGAGAAAAACACTACATTTGGGAGCAACTACAGCTTTCCATATGACAGAGAACACAAATGTGCATAACCACAGACACATACTACAGAAAGCTGTCATATTTGACGATTTATTGTCAATGCATGTGTTTGCATACATGCACTCACTAAATATTGACATCGTCTATTGAAAAACCCACACTAATGGAGCACTACTGTCATTTCTGCACAAATAAACAATGTCACTAGAAAAAAAAAAAAACACTATGGGCTTCGCTTTCATTTCAATCATTATTTCCCATTAAACCGAAGCCAATTATTGCAGGAAAGGGGGAAAGAAAATCATTTAACTGCCTTCACGGTTTAAAAGTGGCAGAAATGTTTCTACTTCCTTTCTGTCACTGTATATTTTCTCAGCTTCTCGTCCTCAGATAATTCAGCAACGTGCTCATCTTATTAACGCGCTGGCTCTTTGTTTGCGAGAGACAGAAAGTGTTTGATTGCATTAGCTGCAGGTCGATGCTAATGGCTGCTATTAATCGTACGCAGCGCCACAAGCCTCTGTCTTTACATTACAATGAGATTGCAGCGGTGTGACATCACAGGGAAGAGGTGGGGCTATGTAAATGCTATTTGTTTTTATAAGTCCAGAACATTCAAAAGAGTTTTTAATGGTTTTGAAAGAAGTCTCTTCTGCTCACCAAGGCTGCATTTATTTGATCTAAAAAACAGTGAAAACAGTAAAAAAATTGTGAATTATTACAATTTAAAAGTTACAAAGTCAGAATCTCGAGTTGTAAATTCACAATTGCATGATATAAAGTCAGAATTGCAAGTTGTAAAGTCAGAATTGCGACTTGTAGTCAGAATTGTGTGATATAAAGTCAGAATTGCGAGACAAAGTCAGAATTGTGTGATATAAAGTCAGAATTGCGAGTTGTATATTCAGAATTGCGAGTTATAATATCAGAATTGTGAGTTATAAAGTCAGAATTGCGAGTTATAATATCAGAATTGCGAGATATAAAGTCAAAATTGCGATATAAAGTCAGAATTGCATGATATAAAGTCAGAATTGCAAGTTGTAAAGTCAGAATTGCAATATAAAGTCAGAATTGCGAGACAAAGTCAGAATTGTGCGATATAAAGTCAAAATTGCGAGTTATAAAGTCAGAATTGCGAGTTATACAGTCAGAATAAATTATAAATTTGCAATTACTTTTTTTATTTTTTTTTTAGTGGCTGAAACAAGCTTCCATACATTTCTGATTATTATCAATGTTGAAAACAGTTATATAATACTTCTTTATATTTTTGTGGAAACCGTGATGCATCAGGATTCTTTGATGAACAGAAAGATGAAAAGAACAGCATTTATTTGAAATAGAAATATTTTGTAACATTATGGATGTCTTTACCGTCACTCTTGACTAATTTCATGTATCCTTGCTGAATTAAAGTATTAATTTATGTAAAAAAAAATCCATCTTACTTACCCCAAACTTTTGAATGACCACAGTCTCACACAAAAATGTGTTACTACGATTAAAAGCGCATGTTTAGGGTCTCATTATAACAAATAAACATTCAGAAAGAGAAAAGCCACAAAATAAAGGCTAATGGGCCACATTCATGTTTCTTTATAAGGACCTTTGAGTGCTAGAGCGACATTTCCAAAGTGAAACTGGGCTGAATAATGTCCAGAGAACATGATAAACTACATTCAAAGGAATATTTCAGGTAATACCTGTGGTTTTACAAACTGAAATGTATCTCCTACAGCTGTAGATATAGCAGGCAGGTGCACCCGGAGATAAACATGTTTACGCTCGCGCAAACACGTGTGGCGTTATCTACCAACCCTTCCCAAACGCACATGCAGCATGAGACCTGAGGCTAATTATCTAAGGTTATCACTAAAACCTCTCTAGAGGATCTTAAAATAGGTCCTAACCTCTTTTTACCAAACCCTGGCAATGACGGCATTAACCACGATAGCATCACCGAGGCTTCCAGTAAACAAAGACATTGCATCTACTTCCCATTTCAACACAGATATTGTACGTCAGAGCACATCACGATTAGGGTTTCTGTGGTCCGAGCCGGTTCATCGAGGGTTAACCACACTGGGTTTGAGGTTAAAAGGCTGGAGAATGTGCTGTGGCTTATTTTCTCTGCATGAAATGGGATATTTCATGGTACTAATCCAAAGACTGGGAGATTAAATAATGAAGCGGCTGAACGTTTTCAGCGTGCTTTGCTGAGGCCGGTCAAGGCCAGACTCATTCTTATTATATATATGGTTCTATGAGTCTTATTAAAGTCACCATGAAATCAAAATTCTCATTTTTCATGAAATATTGCAGTGTTTATTATAAATGATTTATCCTTGCACATAATTTTTTTTAGTCACTTCATGAGCATTTTACTGTTTGAGAAAAACTATAATCAAATCATAAACACACAGAAACTCAAAGGTCTTCATGGCAAGCCGTCAAAATAAAAGTTAACTGAATTAGTTAGTTAATTAGACATGCTTTTTGATTACTAAAATTTAATTTAACCATTAAAATGGAGTCCCAAAAATGGAATCCAGAAAAATTAAAAAGGAAAAAATGGAATTTGGGAAAAAATAATTTTTCGGAACGGATTTCATAGGGCCCTACAATAGAGAAGAAACAACGAGAGCAACTTCTGGTTCATGCCGATTTTAAAGTAATATCTCAGGGAAAAAAAGATGTTTTCTGTCATCACAACTTTCTTTTTTCTGTGGAACACAAACGTATGAATGTTCATGCTTTGTCCATAAAATGAAAATATACAGCAACCAACGGCTGTCAAGCACCAATAATGACAGACTATGACTCTTGAACTTTCTTAAGTTTTCTAAAGACAGTTTATGGTGTTATGCAGTGAAAATCTCATGCACATATGTGCATATTCCCAATTGATGCATCAAGACACAATGCAGCAGGTTTTGCACCAACATTTGAAAACAGCATGAAGATTCTGCTACACATCAGCACAGTGAGTAAATGATGACAGATTCTTCATTTTTGGCTGAACTACAGTATTTCCTTAACCATCCTAACTATGAGATTTAAAAGTTTTAAAAGCTCTGCCAACTGACTTAAACAGATTCCTTCAAAGCAAACCCTTCAGAGAGTTTCTTCAAGCATCACCAGAGCAAAACTCTGTTTTCTTAAATCGAAGCTTTTAAACATTAGCACAAAGTTAAGATATTTCTGGGAGTTAAGCATATTCTCTCAGTAGAGATTACAGGCGATTCCCAGCAGCACGTCTGAGCTGATGAGCTGTAAGACAGACGTAATGAGTGTTTCCAATCATATGTTGATTTTTTTGTCTTCAAAAGGGGCTGATGAGCATGTGCTGCTCTTGTCTGCCTCTCATTTGAATATGAACAGGGCTAAAAAAGTGATTAGGCTAAGATGACTATTGCTGTGATTATTCTTTTACTCTGATTACCCTCTTTATCATCCCGACCTCTTCAGAACGCAGCCATCACACAACCCTATGCCATGTTCAGTATGTATGAGTGCTAAACAAGTGCAGTGCATGCAAATATTACAAATAATCAACACTACTACCAAAAGAAGTTCATTTTTAGTGAACATGCTTTGAAATATTTTTATGCATATTGAGAAAATGGGTTCAAAAAACAACAAAATTATTCTTAAAAAATAATATTCTTAAAATATTAATATTTGTTATATATTACATAGCTTATACATTATCACATTTATTTTATATTTTAATGTATTTATTATATATATAATCTCATGAGCAGGGGCGATTCTAGGACAGTAGGTTCTACACTATGCCTGAATATTGAATTAATTTCTAATCATTTTAAATAACCAGCTAATATTTATTCATATTATAGAATATAGAAAAACTTTATTTTACAGTAATTGTCTAGATTGGCAATATGTGGGTAATTTTTTTTTTTTTTTTTTCCCAACATGTAATGTTTTAAACACTATTATTTGTTTAACATGTTTATACAGTAAAGTTTTAAAGAAAATCTACATTTTTCACTTTCATTCTTGGAGATAACATGGAAAATGCGCCATGCTTTAGGGGCTGTTAACACGACAGTTTTCAACTAAAAATGGAAAACTTTTTATGCGTTTTGTCTGTTCATTTACATGACAGTGGCATTTTGGTGGCCTGAAAATGCAAACTGTTGAAAACAGGTTTCAAAGCGCAAGTATTTTGAAAACACTACCATTGTCATCGCCGTGTAAACTATCTGTGAAAACGGTGACGCCTGCACATGCGTATTATGTGTTTAGTATATCCACCTTATTTTTCAGCGTGGAAATAAGGTGTCCGATTTATTAGCCGCTATAGGGAAATAACGAGTAAACTGTAAAAATAAGGTGGATAGGCACGCGCATTTGGCGCGAGTGCTCTGTATAAGAATGCGTATGCGCAGGTGCGTAATCTTTCTTTACAAAGTGACATTGCCAACTACTTGTCTGGCATGCATAATACAGTGTTTTTAGTCAGGGATATAATTAACAAGGACAGTTTTGATAACGTTGTCATCTGTACAAAGAAAAAACTTTTCCCTTTTTAGTACACCATTGTCGTGTAAACTTTTTGTCATCTGGTGGAAAACAAACACTTTTACATGAAAATGACATGAAATTACCAGTATAACCAGTAGATGGCTGCAGAGGACCACTCATTAGCTTATTTGTCATTTGCACTCCATTTTATAGTTCTTTTCACGTGTTTTGCTTTTGGATTTAATATAAAATTAATATTATAAGAAATTTTAGCAATAGTATTGCACTTAAGTATGAAGTATAGCAAGAGTAGGAAAAGTCACAAAGTCTCATGCCATTTAGAAGAAAGGAATTTCATTAAATATCATTATAAGCCCAGATTTTACAGTGGAAACCGTCTTGAATTGCTCCCGCATCATATTATATAAACTGCATTAATGACAAAGAACTACACAGATGCAGATATCATAATGTATCAATAAATGTACACGTTGTCCTCTCACCGCGCTGCTATGGATTGAAGAACACGCTGAATAATTGCAGACTAAAATACGGCGATGAGCCGAAGACTGCCGCCGATTTCATATGAGTTTTAAAGGGGACTGAGTCGATCACAAATTAGTGTACATATTACTAGTTAATCACAAATTTTAGGGGGCTAAAGCCCTCCTAAAATGGGCCTAGTGACGCCCCTGCCATTCTACTACATAGATATCCATATCAACCATTGAAAAAATTCAGCCAAGGTTAGGCTACTCCTTTAGGAAAAAGAAAACAAAACAAGTATTTCTACTAGTGGCTTTTTCTACATGTAATATATTGCAAGAGAGCATAAGACGGTGACATGTTTACGGCAAGTAAAACATTAACCAATGAGAATGATGAATTCATGGCTATGTATAAGCGAATGAAGAGTAGATGAGATGTGGATGAATGGTGCTGCTCTATAAGCAGCAATGAGAAGTGGATAAATGAGGTTGTTTGGGGCTCGTGGCTGTTTTACATGCACTTCTGCTGAATCATCATGTGGCTCGTGAGTCGGAGACTCAGAAAAGAGGAATTACAGTGCGGGTGAGTGGGTAGCTGAGGTACGGAGGGGATGGATGCTTCTCCTGATCTCAAAGGATACGCTGAGATCTGATGATGTGCAGAGATGTGAAGAGTTTACTGTAAATGGACTGGGGACATCTACTCTAATGTAATCACTGAAAGCACCATTTAAAACACTGCATTTGCAAACACTTTAGTGAGGGAAAAAAGAACAAAAACAAAGTAGAACTGAATCTTGCTGTTCACATGCAGAGACACCTGAATCATGCATCCCTCAACTCCGCCCCCTCATTGAATATTCTATGAGGCTTCCACATCTACCTCATGTTGTGCTCATTAACAACCTGCCAAGCATAATTCATTGAGCATCGCCACTCAGCACAACTGGAGGACTACATTTCGTACACTAGACGACTTCTCTTCTAATTAATGTGCTCTTCTAATCTAAACACACACACCCTAGAATGGAGAATGAATTGATTAGCCTGTGCAGGTGAATAAATGATACAGAATACGAACACAGTAAACAGCATAAGGAAAGTAGTATTTAATTCAAGTAGTATTTAATTCAAAATAGGTAAGAAGTAGACGTGGTGATATACGGTAATACAATATATCACGATAATGAACATGCACGGTATTGTTATCATGGGCACTTTAAAATACCATGAATAATTATTTATTATGAATTATTCTGATTTTTAGAATACTCTCTGACAGTAGATGGCACTGATGGAACAGCAGAAATGCAGTGGTTAAACCCCATAAACAAAGCAGCTTCTACAACTGTTACGGTAGCTGGTGTATAAAGCACACGAACGAGGAGATAAGGATAAAGAGAGTCTTTACTTGAAAATCCAATGGGAGAGTACAGGAACAGACAGGAATACACACCATGTAAACACTAACGACACCCGACAACACACTGAACAGAAACAGGAACTTAAATACACTGATTGATGAACTCAAATGACGAACAGCTGTGATGAAAGTGATTAGTGTCCAAGGTTACAGATAGTGGCGGGAAACTAGAACAAAGGAACACATGACCGATGAAAACAAACAAACTGAAAGTCCATGTGACTGTGACATTACGCCCCCTCCCGGAAAGGCGCGTCCTCGCGCCGTAGAGAGAGGGGAAGATGAAGATAGGATGCTGAAGACGATGTAGGAGGTGGCTCAGGAGGCGGACGGCTAACTGGGAGGAGGCGGAATACAGGAGTCCAGGGTGGTGCAGGTAGAGGTGAAGTCCAGGGGATGGCCTTGAACAGGGGCTGCAGGATGTTGTGCCAGGCACCAGCCAGGGTAGTGCCCCACGGCGGCGTTGATGGAGGGAGGAGCCATGGAAGGTTGTTGATGACCGCCATGGGGAGGACCGCAGTCAACGACGGCGAGGATGGAGCCCACCGCGTAGCCGACGAGCTGAGGTGGTGAAGAGATGGTGACGATCCAAGCGGCCGCGACGGAGCCGCAGTGACGACCTCCTGAGATCGAGGAGTGGATCCGGAGGTCTGAGGACGCGTTGGAGCGACCGAGGGCGGAGACGGAGCCTGAGGTAGGGCGGAGCAAGCCGTAGTGGAAGGGGTGGAGGACCAGAGAGCAGCGGACGGTCCGTAAGTCCGCAGCGGAGGTGAAGCGATGTCTGACCCAGGTGGAGCCGACGTGCCGAGGGAGTCCAGCGTGGCCGAAAGGCCGATGGTCCACTCCGAGGTCAAGGGCGGAAGGAGCGCAGGCGCAGGAGTCAGGGCGATGGATGGAGGCAGCTCGAGACCATCCGAAGCTGGAGGCGGAGCTTCGGGCTCCTCGTGCCCAGGAGGAGACGGATCCCGGCAGGCCCGAGATGGTACGACGCTACTGAGAGGAGGTGGTATCGAGGGACTGAAGGGAGACGGAGATGACTGGATGGCACTGATGGCTGTGGACTGGGAAACAGGCTGGAGTTCCATGCAAAAATCCAAGAGTAGTGGAGAGTCACAGGAAGGTTGGTGATAAGGTGGGAGAGGCACGCTGGACGGGACCAGCTGGACAGGAGACAGTACAGGGGCAAGAAAAATGTCCTCTCCACACCTTAAGTCCAGCAGTGTTTCAGCACAAAACTCACTCTCAGTAGCGGGGGGGTGGGCGGGGCTCACTTCCGGACCCTCGAGGTCCACCAACACTCCCTCGGCGATGGATGGTTCGGCCGGCTCACACACCTGGTCAGGTACACGCTGCTCAGGCTCCGTGGCGATGTGACCCCCGATCGCTCTTGTGTGCGTGGGCGGCTCAATCGCGGCGGTCTCCGTCGTTCTACCTGCGGTGGGCTCAGGACGCAAATCCTCGCCGTCTGGGTGGTTCTGGCTGGGGAGTGGGGCTGGCGGCAACTTCAACTGTGAATGGTGATCCGCAGGATGCCAGCACCCACTCCACATAGGACGCAAAGCTCCCTCGAGGACCCTCCCCGGACAGCTGTGCACGTGTGGTGTTGTTTAGTCCGACGTACAGGAACGTGCACAGGCAGTAGTCCGGGAAGGTGGTCTGATGGGCGAGATCCAAAAACAGTTGTAAATGTCTCTCGAGGGAGCTTTCTCCCTGCTCAAGGCACATAAGTCTCACAGGTGGGTCCATGGTGCAAGCAGGGGTGAGAAACGGAAACAAAACACTGAACACGAAAACAAAAAAGAAAAATCCTACAGTCAAACACGTCGCTTACTGTTTAGGTCGGGTGTTCTGTTACGGTAGCTGGTGTATAAAGCACACGAACGAGGAGATAAGGATAAAGAGAGTCTTTACTTGAAAATCTAATGGGAGAGTACAGGAACAGACAGGAATACACACCATGTAAACACTAACGACACCCGACAACACACTGAACAGAAACAGGAACTTAAATACACTGATTGATGAACTCAAATGACGAACAGCTGTGATGAAAGTGATTAGTGTCCAAGGTTACAGATAGTGGTGGGAAACTAGAACAAAGGAACACATGACCGATGAAAACAAACAAACTGAAAGTCCATGTGACTGTGACAACAACAATGCTGAACAGTATTTAAATGTTTTAAGCCATTCAGATTTTTGTATTCACAATGGTGTTTATCACAACACTAAATACTTAAGACTTAATCTTCAAACTTAAACATTTTAATCTGGACTACAACATGCCCTTGATATTGATTGAAAATGTTCTGATTCTTCATTATTGTTCGGTAACACTTTACAATAAGATTCCATTAGTTAACATTAGTTTATTCATTAGTTCACATAAACTGACAATGAAATATACTTCTAAAGCATGTATTCATCTTAGTTAATGTTAGTTTCAGCATTTAATATACATTACTTAAATCAAAACCTGAGCTAATATGAACTATGATCAGTTGTATTTTTTTTAACTACACTGTAAAAAATAATTGTTGGTTTAACTTAAAAAAGTAAGTTACCTGGTTGCCTTCATTAAAATTAAAAATTTGAGTTAATACAATGAAGTCGATTGTTTAATCAACAGAAACTCAAAATATTGTTATCTGAACCACATTAATTACTGAATTTGATTTGACAAAAGAAAAAAATGTGATAAATCATGAAAATAATTTTTTACAGTGATGTTATCAAAGAATTATTATTCTTTGAAACATGAAAATTTGATACCATCAAATGTCTAGTAAGAAGTATTTCATTTGAATAAATAAATAGAATAAATAAAATAATAAATAAAAGATTGCAACATTCAAAACAACAGCATATATCAAATGGAAGTAATTTTAGTAGAGGCAACAACAAATATTTAATTCAAAATAGGTAATATGAATGAATAAAGAAACAAATAAATAAATAAATGGGAAAGATTGCAACACTCAAAACAGTGGCTATAACAATGGAAGTATTTTTTCATGAAGGCAACAAGTATTTAATTCAAAATAGGTAACAAGTATTTAATTTGAAAAATAGACAAAAATAAAACATAATTATATTATATGTTTTTTTATTAAATATTAAATATGTTATTATTTAATATAAAATATTTTAATATTAAACAATACATACAGGCAAACACACACACATACATATATATAAATTACTAGCCATGCCTCAATATAATATTTTGGTCACCATGGTTTACAATTGACAGCCCAACTGAATGTACCATTTCTACAGCACAAAGTTAGGAAGATAAAACAAAGTGCATCACTGCATCAGCGAAGGTTTTCATTTATCCACTTCAATGCAGAATGTCAAGTTATCGTAACTCATTGTCAAGCGGAGCTCAATAAACTCAACCTGTCGAGCATCAACACACTATGAAGTCCATGCATTCACGTACAGATCCCTTACAGAAGCTGCGGAAAGTGTTTCAACATTCCGTGGCATCTGACATGCGCTTTTATTGCCACAAAGTATCAGAGTAGTCATGGAAGTGTCCGTAAGCCTCTCGTCTCCCTAATCCCAATACAACGGCCTGCCTCTGTTTGGCAATCATTGTTATTTGCTGAGCGTCTTGTGTTGATTTGATCCTCCTGAATCATGGAGAGGATTTGAGGCTTTAGATAATGAAAAGGATGCTAATAGCAGCTAATCTGATCAAATGGGAATAAACGGAAAAATCATAGCAAGGTCTTGGGCAACGGAGATTATTACTATTGTCAAGTCTTTCATACTCAAATTCAAGCCTTTATCTTGTTCTCTGCCCTTTCAGTTGGCCAGAAACCATGTTTGTGTGTGTGTGTGGCTGCTGTCAAAAGTGAAAAACACAAATCTGGCGACTTGGGAAGGGAGTCTGAAACAAACCCCAACACCCCGGGGTCAATCCTCGGGATAAAGGGACCAACGGAGGCTGATAAGCAAAGAAGAGAGAGAAAATAGAAAATATCCCACAACCTGACCCCATAAAGGTGAGGAAAACAATGAAAATGCTGGCGAGGAAGGCCTATTGTCCGTTGCGTGATGGTTATTGAGGCTTCTGGGGATGCGGGTATTATCCGTGGTGAATATCAAGGGACAGCAGGAAGAACTGTGTTATTTTAGGACTGTGCTGGAGGTAGCTTCGGCCCTTGAGGGAACAGCTTGTTCATAGTGGACTTTATGTAGCATGACTGCTCTAAATGAAGCCGCCTAGCGCTGCGGGTCGGCCAATTAATCTGTGGATTGTGCCTCCTTCCAGCTAGAGAGATCCGTTCCCAGTGGCTACACCTGAGTTTTTAGGGTTTAGGAAGAGCCATGTTGAAGGATTTACTTTGCTTACTAACTCTAGCCCGAGGCCACACGACCTGTGCGGTCACATCGTCTTTTTTGTTATTGTCTTGGAGGAGAATAGCAGGGGTTATTCAATCGAATCCAGCCAGAAATGGCTCCGGTTACTCTTTGCTTTTAACCGATGCTAATAGGACGATCATCTACGCAGTCTTTCCTTACCGCTGCTTTGGCCTTGACCATTTATGCACAAACAAAACAATGACCCCGGGTTAGTTTACAGAGAGCTGGGACGTCAACATGGATGGAGTTACATAGGGACGCAGACCGGAAATCTCTCCTAATGACCCCTGAATGTGAAACCAGCCTGTAAAAACTCATCTGAGAACAGGTGCTTACTATAATGGGTTTAGTGCACTACTGAGGGACAACAATAAGCAGTGGCAGAAGATATTTAAGAGTTGTTCAATTAACTTTTTACTCAATTAAAGTTCCTAGAACAAATCCATTCAAATCAATTAGTTTTTGGTATAACTTAATTTGACATCACTAACTGTAAAATTTACATAAACATGCACGCTCCCACGGGAACACACAACAAAGGGGGTGAGGCCATGTTGGGCTGATTTGAGAAGAGGAAGAGTTGTTGTAGTAGAGTGTTGTTGTCATGCCGCCATTTTATGCCGGACTGCTTCACAAACGAGGGTCAATTTAATGCTGGATTTGCACAAAAGATAAACATGACGGCACATGCTAGTGGATGAGCTGAATCAACTCCACAGCAACTACATAAATTTATCCACTAACCATTCAGAAACATCCAGTTTCATTCTAAAAGTTGTAACTTCTTCCTGAGTCTCTCCATCAGTGTCGACTCCGGTTTGAACAATGTAAGGCTGAACACCGTTACTGACAATCCTCATTTTGGCTGCGTGAGATTCTCCAGCTTTGTTGTCGTTGAGCGACCGAAGCGCGAGCTGTTCAAACTCCACCCTCTTCTGGAAAGCGGGCCGGGAGCAGCAGCTCATTTGCATTTAAAGGGACACACAAAAACGGCATGTTTTTGCAAATTTGACAAGCAATAATAAATGATCTGTGCGGTATTTTGAGCTGAAACTTCACAGACACATTCTGGGGACACCAGAGACTTATATTACATCTTGTAAAAGGGGCATTATAGGTCCCCTTTAAGCTTTGCCAACTTAAATATTCAAGTGCAAGTAGACGCGAATGTACCCGCATCTCACAGTTTTGTGAATGCAACACACATCCAAAGCACATGCCCAGAATGCCACGTCTCACAGAGTACGAATATTCTTTCACGTCTTCCTGAGCTTTAACAGACATATTCGCACAAAATTATGTCAAAATGCCCGTCTTGTTGAGTATCATTGTAAACATAGTCAGTCATGTCTTAAGTGAACGTAAACATGTGAGAAATAACAGTATATTGGATCCGTGCAGCTCTTAAAGTGACTGCAGCCTAATATTCCTGCTGCGGTCTGTTTTTAATGTCAATCAAACAAAAGACAAAAAAAAAAAAAAAAAAAAACTTGACTGAATAACTTTAATAAGGGTTCATCTATATTTATACAGTGAAGATTATGCAGTGCTATTTTTACATTTGATTACTACCTGAAAATCTAGTTTAGACATACATGAAAAACCTGAAAAGAACTGTTTATTTCATTTGTATATGTTTGTTCTGTTGTATTTATTTGATAATTTGATTATTTGTTCTTATTTTATCACTGACTGTCTTTAACAATATTTAAAATTTATATGAGTTAGGCTAGTAGTTTTTGGTGTCATAACCTTATTTATTAAGATTACATGGATCAAAAACAACTAAAACAATAACTAGGCCTATTTTATTTTATTTATTACTTTTTTGTAGTTGGGCTGTGGTGTGTGTGTGTGTATATATATATATATATATATATACACCTGATCTGCTGAGACTGTCACAACCTTTAAGAAACAGCTTGCAAACATGCTCTTAACTTATTAACAAGCATAAAGGAACTTGCTGTAACAACTCCTATTAAAACAATAATAATATAAAATCTTTCTTTCTATCTCATTTATAGTTTTCCGCCCACTGGCACCTTTGTATCTCTGCTCTGCCGAGGACCTGAAGACCAGGCCATCTCCCCATAGTCCTTATTACACATCACTGCAACTTCAAAGCAATGACCAAAGGACCAAACGCAGTGGATCTGCAGTCCTCCGGGGACCACAGCCCTGCAACTCTCGTCCGTCTTTGCTTTCATTATGTGCTCTTTGGCTCTCTCCTCCGCTTTAGTGGCTGCTTGCATCACTTAGAGAGGGCGCAGAGAGCCATGCTCGCCTTTGAAACTGTAAACGGCTGGATTAGGATAGCAGCGGTATATCTGTGGACGCGCCTGCAGAGATTCATCTGAAACCAGGGGACTGGATGCGGTTAAGAGGCGGGTCAGCTGTGGGACTGAAACTGGAGTATTTGCCCACAGTTAATAAGCTCATCGTACACCTCATTATAAAACAATCAAGCATGCAACAAGACAACTGAAGATGCAATGACTTTGTACAAAGATGCATCCTGGGTAATACCAACTACCTCACAATCATATACACACATATGCATGATTCAATGCATCATGATTTCATAATTGGATTGCGAGAGAAACGACATCATATGCATAAGAGAGATCCATCATGCCCATGCAAGAAAGTAAAAACTACAGATTCATTTTTTAATCTCACAAATCCCACACTGTCCCAACTTATTTTAGCTAATTTGATCATGCTTTCAGATACATACAGCTTGGCTGAAATGCACAAATCCAATTTTTTAGCAAAGCAATTATTTCTGAAAGTCAATGGCTTCAACGAAAACAAAAAAGATAAATGTGATTTGAACAATTACTTAATAGCTAATCTGATCAAACTTTCACATACTATTAAAGAGGAACTATTATGTATTTCTTTAGAGTGTAATGTTGCTGTTTGAGCATGAAAAAGCTCTGCAAAGTTCCAGTTATTCTCTATATCAGTGTCACTGTTTCTGAACTCCCTGAAACGCCTCCATTTTAGTCTTGAATATTCCTGCGCAGAATAAAGGGGCGGGGCCTGGAAGGAGGGGCTTCATAGAGACAGGAACTAAACAGAGCTTTACTGACAGACTGGGAAGAGAGGAGCTGCAACAATGGAGAATATGAGGAAAATAATCAACATTCAAGCAGGAAAACCTGTTCTAGTAGAGCACAGAAACAACATCAAGACAAAAAAAGGGCATAATACATCCTCTTTAAGACACAACACCATTTTCAACTAAAACAGAACTTTTTTGAATGTGTTTTGGCCATTCATTTACATGAAAACGACATTTTGGGGGCCTAAAAACACAAACTTTTGAAAACAGATTTCAAAGAGCAAATTTTTAAAATCAAAAGAAAGTCCTGCACACTTGTGGTTCAACAGATCACAAAACTCACGGTTCGGATCATATCACGGTTATTAAGTCACGGATCGGATCAGCACGACTAATACTAATATATAGTTAAAAAAATAATAAAGTTAAAACAAGTGAACACACTGTAAAAAGAACAAATACTGTACACTAATTACAAGCATAGATAAATAAAACAAAGTTACAAATAAAGTAGCTATAAGGTCTAACTGTAGTATTCATTTTGGGTACAGAAATGTAATAGTTAAATGTAAAATGACACTATGTTCACTGTATAAATTTAATATTGCTTAATCTTTGTTAAAGCTGTGTTTTGTTGTTTGATTTACATGACAGACAACAGCAGGTATAGGTTGCTGTCTCTTTAAGAGTTAGACCCCATGCACGCACAGATCTGATAATGAGACACATCCGATTTCTTTCTCAACTCGTTCACTTAAGACATAACCGAATGTGTTTACGAGAATACTTGCCGAGAGGGGTATTTTGACTGACATAATGCATGTATGTGTCCATCCAAGTGTTTTGGGGACGCAAAAGATGAATCAATTCGTAGTGGGCGTGTGCGTCTGTGCCCACAGATAACAACATGGCGTGCGATACCGAATTAAATCCTATTTTGCCTCTTCTAGCGCTGGAATGGTTTTAAATCTATTTAATGTGTAAACTAGCAAGACAAAACACGCAAATGATAACCTTTCAAAATGTCTTTATTTATCGCAAAGTTTCGGTCCCATGACCTTCATCAGGCATATCCAGACAAACTATTTAAAGCTCAAAAACATATAAAATTCATAAAAAGTCATGACCAATCACTGCAAAAAAACATCAATTATCAATCACAATCAGTGACAAATGCATTATTACATCCTCATCATCATCAAAAAAATGGGCCACTATGAAAAATTAACATATAACAAATTATATATATATATATATATATATATTATATATATATATATATAAAGTGTAAATTTTAGAAAAACGATACATTTATCGTTACCATGTAAACTACAAAAACACAAATTTGTAAAAACAGTGACGTCATGCTCATGTATTGTGTTCAGTCTATAGGCGCGTAGTGTTTCTTTACAAAGTGACACCGCCATCTACTGGCCTGGCAGCAGAATACAGCATTTTTAGTCCTTTTTAAGGATTTGTGTGAACGAGGATCGTTTAGACAACGCTGACGTCTGTACGTGAAAAAAGCGAAAGGGAAACTTTTCCGTTTTTAATACATCGTTGTCATGTAAACATACCCTAAGGAGCCGTTCACATTACGCTTAAGTTTGCTATTTCAAATGTAAAACGTGGTGCGATGCGCTCCCATTTTCTCAACTTTTCTGAATGGCGAAGCGCACCGCAGGTCATGTGACAAGAACTAACTGATCAGCTTCGGCCTTTCCGTAACAAAACATCGAAAGCTCAGCCAAACAGCTGATCATAGCTGTACAGGGCGGGTTTTTATTTGTCATCTCCATAAATATATCTAGTATATCAATATATCTAATGCAAGGGCTAGAAATCAATTGAAACTTTGCTGAAAGCGGACACGCTTTCCATGCATTTTTAGACGCGACATGTGAACGGCCCCTAAGACTGGAGAATCATGGGAAATGTAGTAAATTGATCAATGGGGTTTATGCCAAGACAGTTTACCGATGTGCTTCACAGACAATGGATAGAAGCAGTGTGTGTGGGTGTGTGTGATGCTGCGGCTCGTTCACTTCACCGCAGCGACTGTGATAAATGAAGCCATCGACTGCCCGCCAACCTGAGCGGACCGTTTCCCCGCGGTATCACAGCTCCGTCACAAGCAAACAGCACTCCTCCATTCCACCACGTCTGATAACAAACACCATTACCTTTGTTTAGCAAACACTACTTCACTGGAGAATGTGTGCAAATGCCTCAGCGCTTATGTTAACGCTGTCATTGCTTAATCATTAGCCGCAACCGTTCCAGTAACACAGTAAACATGTGTGTCTGATATAAAGGAAGCATCATTACTCCTTCCTAGATAAACATCATTAACTTAGTTTACGGAAACACGCCACATATGCTTGCAAGCGGCATGAAACTCCATTACCACTGAATTCAATGAATGTTTTATCATAATTTGCAAAGGGCAATTACTTGTGAATGTCAAAGAAAAAAACAAAAGAAAGGTGACTTGAACGATAAAACGTAGAGAGGACAAAAGTACTCAAAATGAAACGGAATAAGAATAAAGAATAATGGCTGCATTTTAATGGAATACTAGAAAATAAATGGATGCATTTTATTTGAATTAATTATTTTAAAATAAATTTCTACATTCAATTTTTGATTTATTTAATTATTATACATGTAATCACTTCATGTTGAGTGCTTCGGTACTCTACAGAAACTTGCCTTAACAATATTATTAAATAATAAAATGATGTATGAGGATAATGGAATAGAATGGAATAAAAAAGAAAAGAAAGCCTCACAAATGAGATTCAATTCTCATCTACAACATTGAGAGTAGCCGGAGAGCAAATGGAGACTTAAGATAAAAGACTGTAGCAGTTTTAGATGAAATCTCTAAAATATCTGCGATCAAAAGTCAGAGTTCTCCATATGAACTCAAACATTTCTCATCCTAATCTTGCTCCAAACTCATTTATATTTTAATTTCTCATAAGGAATTATTTGAGAAACATTTGTGACAAAGTTGATACCTGAAAGAACCAACGATTCGCTGGTTAAAAAGCTTTCTGGCGACGTCAGCATCCGAAACACAATATATGCCAGTCTTTTCTTTTTTTGAGCTATGGAAGAGCGACTTCTGAGCAATAACAATTCCTTTGGGAAGACAGAGAAAGAGAGACAGATGGAGAGAGATCGAGACAGATCCACATCCTTAAGGAATGAGCGTGAACATATTGGGCGGCATTAGTTAGTCCATAAGCACTGAGAGATTGTGTTTGAAGCTTCGCCTCCGTCGAGCGCCTCGTGAGATTGAGTCTTGTTTTGGTGCGACGTCCCTTTATCCTCATGAAAGGCTATTTTACAGAGAATAACAACACATCCAAGCTCTTTACAGCAGCTAAAGAGGAGCAATCGAGTGAAGTTGCAACTCCTGGAGGCACGTCTCTGTTCATTTCAGAGTAAAAAGGGAGTACACAAACCTTAACCATCATCAAAGCACATTTCCCAGTGTTTTCGACAGAATTCTGTTGTTTAGCTTGAAATCAAACAGGAATACAACTTCTAATATTGGATTTTACAACTAGACCTGTGTCTTCGAGATTCTCATTAATCTACGGATGCAAGTGCAAAAGATAAAATTGAAGAGACTGAAATTGTCAGAACGAAAAGAAAGAAACTGAACATGGATGGCGCCATTAGACATGTTTCCATCCATCTATTTTTATACGAATTTTAGGATATCGTTAAAAAGAAAACACTGAACGGAAACACCAAGATGTGCATAAACTCTAAAAATGCACATAAAATATATCTTTTTTTTTAATCCAATATCTATGTGCATAAATTATGATGGAAACACATTTACTGAATAAATCCATTGACAAGCTCACGTGACTTTGCCTCAGCAGAGCCTGTGATTGGATAACTGGACTAACCAGCATCTTTTGTATTTCGTCTGACGCTCTGAGATGAAAATCATTTATGATGGAGGAAAAAAGAGCCTAATTGCAGCAACTTACATTTGTATTACTGATATTTTGCACCAGGAAATGACGATTTTGTTCTCTTGAACACATGGGATGGAAACGTTGCTTTATTCGCAAATGGTTTATGCCATATTCCAGTTAAATTTATTCAGTGACTACATCCAACATGCATTGTTTACATGAAATGGAATTTGAGGACGATTTTAGTACTGAGTTGTGACACATTTCTCAATGAAAGAAGATTTTGAACAAGAAAAAAACTTTTTTTTCCCCTTATTTATACATTATTATTATATTTTAACTGCATGCATGCTTCATAGGTGTCAAAAAACATTACATAAATGCATAGATGAATTAAAAACTGTGTATGATACCCCCCCCCTTTAACAAAGTAAGTGCAATTAAACATAGCTACAGCTACGAGACACAAGAACCAATTTTTTGAGCTGATATGTCACACTCAAGACAAACCTCAAACACCAAAACTCAACTAGACTGTATCAAACAACACTAGACCAAAGCACAGAAATAATGATGACACGAAATAATTAAACAAGCCATACCTTCACAGGAAGTAATGAGGGAACAAACAACATGGCACCATAACTTCCAAATAAAAGCACTCTAGTGCAAAAGTTCGCTGAACACGTCTCATGAATATATGCAGCGTCAATGTAAAACACAAAGCAACAGAACACAGTGAAACCTCAAATCCTCATAAAGTGATTTTCATGAGTGCTTAATCAAAACACTCATTAAATAACTTCCTTTTGCAAACGGTTTGCAGTAAGTAGGGTAATATAAGATTTTGGTCATTCTGCCCACCTCAATTGTAGAGATAGCTATACAGGTAAGTGTTTATTTTAATGCATGTCCATGCAAATTTTAAGCTGTAATCCATTTTCTAACAAACATATATTTTACGTTGTGCATGGCATTCACCCGGCGTTTCTAATACAATCCATTCTCAAGTGGCCACCTATGGAGCTCCAGCAGCATGATTAATTTCAGCGGTAATCAATGATTATTCTACAAAGGCCTCATTACTGTCGACCTACTGCAGTTATTGTTGTTATTATTGAGTCGTACCATTTATCTCTACAATGAAACAGAATGAAGATCCTTCTTTTGACTAATGAAACACTTTTCAGATAAATAGGCAATTTCAGATAAAAGAACAAAAAAAAGGTTTGGACCACTTTAAATTAATGGCTTTACAGGACGATAAGCACTTTTAGTAAACAAAGAACAAACTTTTACAGTTTCCACAGAACCTGCCTTATATTAGCATGTATATATATATATATATATATATGCTGGCAAAATGAGTCAGAATGCACATGGGCCAATTACGAGCTACAAGCAAAACAAGTGAAAAACGTCGATTTTGGTCGAATTTGAGGTTTTCACAAAAATGGGTTCATTAAGTCCTCGTCTAGCGATCCCAATGCTTAAAATAGCAATTAAACATCTAAAAGTATCTTTATTTGTATGTTTTCTGAGAGGAGTACATTTCCTTTGTCCATGAAAAATGCAGTTTTTCTCTACTCGCTTTACCACTCGCGCTTCCCCTCAGCAACTTCCTCATTAGTCCAAGTTTGGTGTCATTTTAAAGCGCAGCATTCCAACTTTGTGAATAATCATAGCACATTTTTGATGGCATGAGTCTGAACCAATAAAATGTGATTTCTCATGCTGTTACATCTCATGCTGATGTAAACAAATCGATCTTATTCGTGCTGACTGACAAATCTGAAGCGTGTGCACAAAGACGGCGCGCAATCCAGATATACACATATAAACGGAATTACGGTACTTCAAAATATTGAAGTAAAATATTGGGAAAAAAAAGGTGTTTGCCAAATTTTATGTTATTTTAAGGTATGGTTTCTAGGTGATTTTGTTTTGGAACCTTCAGAAAATTTTTCTCAAAATTGACTTTGCTGACTCTATCGACTTCAAACTGGTGTAGCTCAGTCAATGTTTTGTCGGATTCCAACAAAATTTTAATAGAGATAGTGAAAATTACAATAACTCATTTTTGAAAATTTGCTCATTGCAACTCATTTTGCCAGCACGGGTCACTTAATATTTTCATATAAAGTTTTCATCCCTAAATCATCATTACCATAATGCATTTAGACATTTAACTTTTTGAATTTTTTAGTTATTTTCATGATTTTAAGTGGGGATTCTCATGATCATTTTTACTGTATTACAGTGAAACTTTAAAAAGTACAACAAATACGGTAACACTTTAGTATAGGGAACACATATAAACTATTAACTATGACTTTTCCCTCAATAAACTCCCAATTTACTGCTTATTAATAGTTAATAAGGTAGTTGTTAAGTTTAGGTATTGGGTAGGATTAAGAATGTAGAATAAGGTCATGCAGAATAAGGCATTAATACGTGCTCAATAAGTACTAATAAACAGCCAATATTATAGTAATATGCATGCTAATAAGCAACTAGTTAAAAGACCCTAAAATAAAGTGTTACCACAAATACTAATATAATATCTAAATTTTAATCATTATTTTAGTATATTACGATAAAGAGAATGTGATTTTGTTATTATGATTACTCTTTGGATTATGATGGTAATTGTCAAGAAAATAATGTCATAAAGCAAAAAAAAAAAAACCTTAATGTTCTCAAACTTAAAGGTCCACTGAAGTGCCTTGGAACGCGCAGCTTTATTCATTGTGTTGACGTAATTTCCAATGAAACAGGAAGACAGGGCGAGATATATCTAGAAGCTCCTCCCCTTTTTCAAAATAGCCAATAGTGTTTTGCCTAGATTACAGCTCAGCCAGACAGCTAAAACCCAATGTTCCTCATAATCTCTAACCATTTCTCCTCCATATTGCTTTAAAACATAGCATTGTTTATAGAAATCAAATGTGTCTGAATGTTTTGTGGTCTGAGCCGACTCATATGATCCGGTCTGTGCTCTCGTATCTCTGGACCAGAGCAGACTGTGCTTGCGCTGCGGCGGTTTGCATGAAAACAGACTTCATTTGTGTCAGTGGAAAGCACATTTACACTGTCTGAATCGTTCCCTATCTCCTATACAGTGCACTATGTGCCATTCACCATATAGAAACTAGTAAATGTGTGAATAAATGACCGATTTAAGTTTTGAATGCTTATATCTCCTAAATGCAAATTGTCATTGTTTTGGAGCACACTAGCTTATTCATAACCTTAAGGCTAACATATTCATACTAAAAGCTAAAAAACTTAAATTTTAATTTCATAGGAACTTAGATACATAAGATATCCATAAGATACAGTTTATTTTCTTTTGATTTTGGGGTGAAATGTGACCCAGACATGTTCTTGACAGGCTTAATAAGATTCACCAAGCTATTTTCTTTTTTTTAAAACATGCTTAAAAAAATCTGATTTTATTTCAGATATCAGATATGTCAGATATTATTTCAGATATATATTATTATTATTGCATGAAGAATCAAACTGGGTCATCCAGAACAGACTGGAGTCACAGCAGGTTCCTGAATGCACAATTTATTCATGCCTTGAGTTTGACTTTGGCATTCCGGTGAATCTAAGCACAGTTTGAGCCACTGCTGAGATCTCTTTTTCTCAAGAGAAAAGCTTAAGACTTAAGCAACGCTCCTCTATATGCTCTCCAAATAATCGAACTGCTGTCTAGGAGAAACAGCTGATGTTTTAAAGTGATCTCATTAGTGATTGTTCGCTCCTGTGGGGAGTGACCAAGATGCTCCACGAGTGAGGATGTGAGAAAGTCTTCACAGAGACTGCCAGTCTGTGTCGTTTGGAAACCTCGCCTGGACGCCCACTCACAGCTGTCTCTGAAGAGAGATGCAGCGTCTTATACTCACTGCAGATATCGTGTTTCCTTCTGACTCCTGCTATCCGTGCTGTAGCGGCTTAAGCCACGAGAGGAGGAGGAGGATGTGGAAACAGAAGCCTTGATGAGTCACCGTTGATGCTGCACATGAAACGCTGGAGCAGGAATAGACAGCCACCATTCACAGCCAAGACCTCCATTGAGATGAATCTCGCAAATCCAAACGTTCGTCCCAATGCATTTAGGAAATCACTCTAAAAAACACTGTGTTGGCTCAACAAGAAAAAATTAACAATTTTTTTAGTTATGCCAACTGTGAGTGAATTTACATTCAACCAACAAGCTACACTGAGTTAGAGGAACTTAAAAAAATTGTGTTTATGCTACAAATGATTAAGTTGATTACTCAAAAAAATTAAGTTACTCCAACTACCAGAGTTGTACCCCTGGAACCAATTAATTGTATCTATTTCAGTTCAAATCAACAGCTATCACAGCACACGCTAACATAACTTATTTAACATGTATATTTAATGATATTACTTGTCAGTGGCATTAGCGCAGTCACTGCTTATAGAGTCAGTGTAGTGTTTACCTTCGTGTATCTACTCTTCAGCACAATGGTAACCACAAAAACATTACAGAAACTCTTTAAAATGTCAAACATAACAGCATTAAACACCTTCACTAAAAACAAATTAACCAACACTTAATTTCAACTTTTATCCAGTCCTATGCAAAGCATGCTGGGAACTAGAAATCCACTGCCTAATTTCTGAAGTTATCAAGACAATTTTATTAAGTTACTGCAACCTAATTTAAAAAAAAAAAAAATTTATGCAGAAATTTGAGTTTAAATTACAGACGATATTAAGTTGATCTAATGATCAACATTATTTTGTCAACAGAACTCAACAAAATAATGTTTGCAACTTAAAAGGTTTAATTAAAACAATAAATTAGACTTTTTACTTGCAACTATGCATTTATTTAAGTTGTGGTAACAGGGCCCCTCAATTACTTTGATAAATGCACTGTAAAAAAAAAAATAGTTGTTGGTTTAACTTAAAAAAAGTAAGTTACCTAGTTGCCTTAAAATTTTGAGTTCACTGAAATTAAAAATTTGAGTTAATACAATGAAGGCGATTGGTTTAATCAACAGAAACTCAAAATATTATGTTATCTGAACCACATTATTTATTTAAGTTGATTTGACAAAAAAAAAAGTTGTGATAAATCATGAAAATATTGTTTTACAGCGTGGCAGTAATCGGTCAATGCTACAAATCACTTGTTGGCGAATTCTGTTCTGTTCGTCCAAAAATCTTGTGTGTTTCGGTGTTTCTCTCTCTCCTCACATTCAACATTAAGACAACATCTGCATTTGTAAGACCAGTTAAATAAAATAAAATAATGTTTATTTATATACTTACATATTTCCATTTTTGTTGTATGTAGTATTAAATTTGAAAGATTTGTTGTGGAGCGAGAGGAATAAAATACATGTTTTATAGTGTTTAGAATGTTTGTAAGCATTTTGCTTTTATTTACCAGTATTTTACATTATTTCTGAATGTAATCAAAATGCGACGTGACTTATTAGTAACCGTTACGTATTCTAATTGTTGGCATTCTTATTATTATTCCTCTTTCGCTCTGTAAGTCTATGGCAGCCCATTGAACCGTATGGTAAAAAGCTGTCAAATTTGGCACACAGATACAGGACAGTCTGATCTGTCGCCATAGCAAATTTGGAGTCTCTAACTCAATCCCTCTAGCGCCACCAACTGCCTAAAGTTGCACTCACATTTATGCTAATAACTTTTGAACTGTAAGGAAACAAACTTCTTTTTTCCTCTGATTCCTTGGCTCAAGACGATTCGATTGCACCCTATGACATCATTTTCCTTCATGAAAATTTGAACCGACCAGATCAACCGACAAAAAGTATTCAAGTCGATTTGTCAAACTGTTTTTGAAAAATCGGTGAACAAATTCTATGTAGTTCTTGTGAAAATAGACGTAAGGCTGTATCTCCTCAATGCTTTGTCATATTCAGATCAAACTTGGTCCATGTCATCACAAGTATGGCCCGAGGTAACATGCTGCTGCATGCAGTGCCACCTACTGGTCCGGAGATACGAAAAATGACACTTCTGAACGGTTTGTCTACAAATGTGGTCTTGTAAGATTCAGTGAGTCATCCCGAGTCATTCCGAGTCAACTGATATCCAGTTTTCCCATATCAGCCATTTTGGGCGTCGGCCATTTTGAATTTTATTGTAAAAAGCCATATTTTACGAACGCATTGGTGCATCATTATAAAATTCGTTTGTGTCTTCGACACCTACTTTTTCTAACTCCTCCTAGACCACTTATCTGATTTTCACCAAAATCAAATTGTAACACTTTCAGACTGTGCCGACAAAAAGTTATGGGTTTCGTGTCGATAGACAAAATCATTTTCGTGTACCACAGCAACAAATTTGAGGCATGATGCCAAAACGCCTCTTAAGTCTGCAATGCTATGGAATATTGACACCAAACTTTGCGAGTGTCATTGTCACCACACTCTGATAACACCATATCAATTTGGTCACAGTGCGACCTATTGGTCAAAGTGATAAACCATTAAATCTTTAGTGACTGTGTTTATGATTTTTCAGTCATTTTGACTAAATCATCTTAATATGCCTTTAATTGCTTATTGTTGCAGTCAGTGTGATGTTCTTAGTCATGCTGGCATGATTATTGTGCCTTCTTTGTGCTTGGCCACTTAATTGCTGCTTGCAGCTATATACTGTGTTTTTATTTTTCTCTCAACAACATAATTTTGAGCCAGTGTGACTTATATTCAGGAAATATTCTTCAAGCTTGAATAAAAAAGAGCTGTCATACAGGCTTTAAATAACATAAAGGTGAATAAATAATGACCCTTTAACTAGAAGTTGCTTTGGATAAAAGTGTCTGCTAAATGACAACATCACTTCATTCAACCTCTGTTACGTACAAAGCAACCAAACTCACCAGACATAAAAGTTGGGTAGGTCGTGTTAAACTCTTCTCAGGATTACCTGTGTTTTATAAGCAGAATCTATGTAAATCTGCCCTGATTCTGTGACCCATGGGAATCAAAGCATATTATTATATGAATGCAGCATCTACATCATTGAAATTACCACTTTACGAGGCCTGCTGAATGCGACCGCACTTTAAAATGATTTTTCTCATGTATATTTCCCCCGGGAGGGAGGGGCTTAATATAGTTCTGTTTTCATGTGGGCTTAGGTTTATATCTATATGCCCTTCCACTCATTAATCAAATAAAGCTTTGACTTTTACAGCACACAAGCCAAATGCAGGGTTTTGTACAAACTACACGCAGGGTGCATTGTGGCAGTAAGCAAGCAAATGTAAAAATCTGGTTTATACTGTAACATTCTATTTTTACTGTATCTTTCTTAGGCCTCTGAACTGTTTTGATGCTGCAGTGTGGCTATTTCTCCTGGTAAGTAAAGGTTACTCAAGTCCGCTTACATATTGAGAGCATGCATGCATCTGCATGCGTACGTGTTTGTACAAGCATGACCATTACTCTAGCTGTCTCTCGCTTTGCTTTATGTTTTTTTTTTACCCGTCCCCAGTGAGCAGGTCGTGCACGTTTCTCCGTGGAGATGCACTTCAGACGTATACTCTTCACACGGCACGCCACATAAATCTTTAAACACTCCCACCACTGAGATTCCTCCCCGCAACTCAGAGAAATCTCTTAATTATGGCACTTAACATAGCACAGGATAGCTGCAGCCACGCCGCAGAGCGCATAATTCACCGCGCCGAGAGCCCAGACCTCAAAAACACAGAGCGTGAAGACAGAATGAAGAGAGAATGTTTTTATATCCGTGATGCTGCATGTGTGTGGAATCACAAAGAAGGGCTCTTGAGAAAAAGCCCTTAAGCAAAGCATTTCTGTGCCACAAAAGGACAAAATAAAGTGATTGACAATTTCAAGAGCTTCTCAAGTGTTAACATTCAACCTGGTGTGCGTGAATATGGGTATTTTTAAACAGAATATCAAGCTCAGTGTCTTACAATGGCTTATCTGAACTCAATAAGAGCTGTTATATCATTGCAGCTCAAATTCACTTTTAGACGAATGAAAATCTAAACATGAAGTGTTTTGTACCCTGTTTTCTTTTAGTGAACAACTGCAGACTTCTATATTCAATATATTTCTAATTATTTATACACACAACACATGCAAAAACTATAAAGAAAGCAAGTATTGTTATAACATCAGACACTTGATTCTGACAACATTACACTTTCCTTTTTCCTATAATAGATGTGCCACTGTTCACAGCCATTTATGACTGACAGACAGCATGTTGCTGTTAATTGAGCGGATCTAAAGAAAATAACTTAATTTCCTCCTCTCTGTTTTCACTGGCTATGTCTGTAACCTTAAAAATGCTGCCTTATCAGAAAGTATCTGTGTAGTAAGTTGCCAGCGCAGATACTCACACACTAGGGTGCCTCAAACAAGGCCACAAAATTATTTAAAATTATTGCAAATATGTTATGTTAAAAGAATCAAACTATCAAGATGTACAGCATGTAAACTGACATTATATGCAGCAATGCTGGTCATACTCGGCCCTAGACGTGCTCAAATGCACATGTAATATAATCCGTTCCTGAAGCCTTCACATTATCTTGAACAATGGAGGGCATCACATAGCTCTCAGAAAGGTTGCTGGTCTAAGACCTTAAGCAGTGCATTTAATGCAGAGATGTTGTTTACCGAGCCATTGGCAGACTAGGCTATGGAAGCTTGTTTCTGCCACAGAATAAAAAAAAAGGATAATTGTGACTTTTTATTTCACAATTCTGACTTTTTTCTCAGAGTTCCATGATATTAAGTCGAAATTGCGAGTTATAAAGTCAGAATTGCGAGATATAGGTCTAAAGTCATAATTGTGTATAAACTCACAATTCTGACTTTTTTCTCGCAATTCTGACTTCTTTTCTCAGAATTTCGTTTTATAAAGTCACAATTGTGTGTTATAAAGTCAGAATTGCGAGTTATAAAATCAGAATTGCGAGTTATAAAGTCAGAATTGCGAGTTATAAAGTCAGAATTGTGAGATATAAAGTCAGAATTGCGAGTTATAAAGTCAGAATTGTATGATATAAAGTCGAAATTGCGAGATATAAAGTCATAATTGTGTGATATAAAGTCAGAATTTTGTGATATAAAGTCGCAATTGTGTGATATAAAGTCAGAATTGCGAGATATAAAGTCAGAATTGTATGATATAAAGTCGAAATTGCGAGATATAAAGTCATAATTGTGTGATATAAAGTCAGAATTTTGTGATATGAAGTCGCAATTGTGTGATATAAAGTCAGAATTGCGAGATATAAAGTCAGAATTGCGAGTTATAAAGTCAGAATTGCGAGTTATAAAGTCAGAATTGCGAATTATAAAGTCAGAATTGCGAGTTATAAAGTCAGAATTGTGAGATATAAAGTCAGAATTGCGAGTTATAAAGTCAGAATTGTATGATATAAAGTCGAAATTGCGAGATATAAAGTCATAATTGTGTGATATAAAGTCAGAATTTTGTGATATAAAGTCGCAATTGTGTGATATAAAGTCAGAATTGCGAGATATAAAGTCAGAATTGTGTGATATAAAGTCAGAATTTTGTGATATAAAGTCGCAATTGTGTGATATAAAGTCAGAATTGCGAGATATAAAGTCAGAATTTTGTGATATAAAGTCGCAATTGTGTGATATAAAGTCAGAATTGTGTGATATAAAGTCAGAATTGCGAGATATAAAGTCAGAATTTTGTGATATAAAGTCGCAATTGTGTGATATAAAGTCAGAATTGCGAGATATAAAGTCAGAATTGCGAGTTATAAAGTCAGAATTGTATGATATAAAGTCGAAATTGCGAGATATAAAGTCATAATTGTGTGATATAAAGTCAGAATTTTGTGATATAAAGTCGCAATTGTGTGATATAAAGTCAGAATTGCGAGATATAAAGTCAGAATTGTGTGATATAAAGTCGCAATTGTGTGATATAAAGTCAGAATTGCGAGATATAAAGTCAGAATTGTGTGATATAAAGTCAGAATTTTGTGATATAAAGTCGCAATTGTGTGATATAAAGTCAGAATTGCGAGATATAAAGTCAGAATTTTGTGATATAAAGTTGCAATTGTGTGATATAAAGTCAGAATTGTGTGATATAAAGTCAGAATTGTGTGATATAAAGTCAGAATTTTGTGATATAAAGTCGCAATTGTGTGATATAAAGTGAGAATTGTGTGATATAAAGTCAGAATTGCGAGATATAAAGTCAGAATTTTGTGATATAAAGTCGCAATTGTGTGATATAAAGTCAGAATTGCGAGATATAAAGTCAGAATTGTGTGATATAAAGTCGCAATTGAGTGATATAAAGTCAGAATTGTGTGATATAAAGTCAGATTTGTGTGATATAAAGTGGCAATTGCGAGTTATAGTCAGAATTGCATTAACTTTATAACTCGCAATTCTGACTTTATATCACGCAATTCTGACTTTATAGCTTGCAATTCTGACTTTATATCACGCAATTCTGACTTTATAACTTGCAATTCTGACTTTATAACTCAATTCTGACTTTATAACTCGCAATTCTGACTTTATAACTCGCAATTCTGACTTTATATCACGTAATTCTGACTTTATAACTCACAATTCTGACTGTATATCACGCAATTCTGACTTTATAACTCAATTCTGACTTTATATCTCGCAATTCTGACTTTATAACTCACAATTCTGACTGTATATCACGCAATTCTGACTTTATAACTCAATTCTGACTTTATATCTCGCAATTCTGACTTTATAACTCGCAATTCTGACTTTATAACATGCAATTGCAAGTTTATATCACGCAATTGTGAGAAAAAAAGTCAGAATTGTGAGATAAATAGTCACAATTAGCCTACCTTTTTTTTTTTTATTCAGTGGCAGAAACAAGCTTCCATACTAGGCAGCTGACATCTGTTTTGGATGCAGCCAATGTGTGTAATTGAATTAATTGACTACTTAAATCAACCTAGTATTTAACACAGATATGATCACTGAGACAGCTGGTCAACCATTAAAATCCATAAAGCCAATCCAAACAAATCACACTGCTCCACAATGCATTTCTGAATTGATCCGCACAATGTTGACACCATAGATCTACAATCAGGGTGGGAAATGAGCACTCGCCACCAGCCAAATGTGGGTATTTTTTACAGTGCGAAGTCATTTTGCCTTATTTGTGATGGACAACATCATGTCTTTGATAATTACCATATAGCACAGTCAGAGAGATACTGTTGCCAAAAAATCATCAAACTTCACTGAAATTGAAAGCTGTGCATTGAAATGTGCTTTTTTTCAAATTCAAAAGTGCACACTTGAATGGTTGCATGCAGGTGAGTTGAACACATCCAATAGTACAGATAAGATGTCCTGGACACTACTATAGCTTACAAAAGAAAATCAATTATATAAACAGCTTAGAGGGCCTAAACAAGTGGCCAGAGTGGTTTAATTTCATAGACATAGCAAGTAATTTTATGAATTGAAAAAAAAGGACAATGACTGGTAAAACTCTTGGTTGGTTGTTGGGCGAAAAATTTCATTTTCTCTACCCCACCTATAATATTATACTATTATACTAACTAGAGCTATAATAGACTAAGACAGGCAGTAACCTTCATTTTCCTATTCAGATCTGAATGGTGGAGAACAGAGGGATGTTTATACACTTGGACTGCAAAAGGACTGAGGACACTGTACAGCGCTCTACCTCCACCTGTCGTTCTGCCAAAGACACTGGATTCATCCCACGCGACGCGACGAATCTAGAACGCGAGCGTTATGACGAACTGTCTACAATTAATGCAGGCGCGCGAAGTCGAGAAGTAAACAAATTAGTTCCATAATGGGCGTTCCGATCACCTTTGTTCATTATAACGGTAGCTTTCCAGTTTTCGTCGCGTCGCGTCGCCTTGAAGCTCTCCAGCACAGTCTAACTGATGTAAGTGAACACTGTCCACAGAAACCAACAAACAGCTTTTGGAATAAATCAGCCGCGTTGTAAATATAAGCGATGAAGTGTCACCTCTGAACGCGCGTGCCAGGATTTAATAAGCGTTCTTCGTACTTTACGACCGTTATAAAACATTATAGCGCACATTCTTATGAATGAATCCATCAAGTTACAGAGATAGAAATAAAACAGAGAACAAGCTGGACGAACAAACATAAATCAATCAAATTATGAAGAAAAAAACATAACTGCGCGTGACAAATAATTTAACGCAGGAACAAAATAACGATGTGAAAAGTGTGAGGGGAAATATTAACGCTGATTACCTCACAAAACTAACGAGATAATTTTCTAAACATGTTCTATTAGTGTACAATGAAATAAACTAAATATATTTCAGAGAATCTGAGCAAACGATCTCCTCAAAAGATGACCGTTGAACTGAACTGCAGAACCCGCGAATTTACCACACACGTCATGTGTCAATCATAAATTATCGTACATAACGCGAAGGGATCAACAGTAAACACGCATTTATTCTCCTCACAGACTCTCCACGTTGAAATAGCAGCACAACTGTTCTCTTTCATCCAAGTGTCCATCCACATAACACCCAACATTTTCCCTCAGTCTCCACCGAGGACACGCAGAGAGATGATGGAGGTGCCCAACTTGCGCCCGCTGTTTGACCGCCCACTTAAATGTTGAAATGTTGATATCTTTTACCTTGACAGCCGCAGAGCAGCAATCCGAGCAGGCAGGTGAATTTGAGGATCATTTTCAGCAGGTGAAAGTGACAGACAGCCGCTTGTGTCGCTAGTTGAAACCTCAGTGAGCCGAATGAAAGTAGCGAATCCAGCTCGAGCTCGCGCGCGCTATCTCTCCCTCTCGCTCTCCTTTTGTGCGCGCGCGTGTCCGTCCTGTGTGTGTGTGGCTGGATCTGAAATGCGAATCTCACTGCAACCTGTCAAGAACATGTCCAGGTCACATTTAAATACTAAAAAAATACAATTATGTAAAAATAAAAATATATATTAGGATCTCTCTCTCTCTCTCTCTCTATCTGTCTTTGAGGATTGTCGTTATTTTAGTGGTTCTTATTAGATAACAACACAATCCACAAAAAGGCAGTGCAACAAAAACTAATGTCTGGTTCCCAAAGTTCTTCTAAATGTTTTATTTAGTTTTGCAAAAGAAAAAAAAAATGCAGGTCATACAATGCAAAACGTTGCATAGATCACTAAAAAAAAAAAAAGAATTAATGAAGAATTTAATTATTCTTAAGTCATAGCCTACACTAGCATTGTGTGAGGTAAGATAATTTGCTAGTCACTGAAAACCTTCCCCTTGAAGCTCTCAAATATCTAATTAAGGCAAGTTGCTAGTCTTTTCTTCCCTATGACTTATATCCGAGTGAAACGGCTTCTCGAACAAGAACAAATGTAGGGCGGCAGTGGCGTGCACAGACCTCCGCGAGGGCAATCGCGTTATCTTGAATTAGCGATTTAAAAGCGAGGTGCAAATGAGGGGAACGCCCCCTCCCGGTGATTACCGGTGTTGTCACACGTCAATTAACCGGTGGGAAAATTTCCTCACCATCACAACCCTATTATTTATTTATTTAGAATTGCACCATGAATTAGGTAATGGTATATAACAAATCTGAAAATGAAAAGTTTGCGCTGAACAGAACTTTTGCTTTTTAGTGATAATGTTTTGAAATAATACATCTCTAATGAGAATGAATTTAATAATCTAGACTCAAGGCACATAAATCACTTTGCGACTGGGGCCAATTCAGAGTGAATGTGTTCTGATTATTCAAAAGTGTGTTAAACTGGTTTAGGGGTGTATTTATTGTTGATTGTAGTGGCAGATTCAGCTGTAAAATGTGTGCTTCCACTGCTGAGGTTTATAGTCCCAAAAGTGCAGTGCAGGCTTGCCGAACATGTTTGTCTTTAATATATCTACTTGTGTTATGTTATTTGCTTTCCTCGCAACACTTACAATGAAGTCATCTTGAGGCAAGACAATACAAGCAAAATATTGTTGTTGTTTTTTTCATGAACTGGTCAATTTTGAGATTCTGGGCTATTTTCCTTCCATAACGTCTTCATTCAGACTAGTGGAAAAAAAACATCCCAAATACACTTTTAAGTATTTATTTTAATGAACTTTATCTATTTGCGTCTTTAATTACAATACATGTCATAGAGGCGATGAGTTTGAGTCAGAAATCTCTACTTCAGACACCGAACTTTACCGTTTTATTCATGTCTGTTTTCTGGAGGTTTGTTCATATGTCATTCACCTGGCTGTTCACAGTATTTTCTGATTTATGGAGTGATAAATAAGACATTCAAAGAACCTTTAACTCTAATATGTCAACAAAGTCAAACATGAAATTCGAACCTGCTTCAGATTCTGTTCTGGAAATGTATGCAAATGAGCTCATATTTAATTGTCTCATTTGCATATTTAAACATATAATTTCAGAAACTTGTAATACAAACCAATAATTGTCTTAATGTTGTTTCATGTTCCCTGATTTTGATATATGGACTTTTATTTTTCTGTTCCTGTTTGCTTTTGTTTCCATTGCTCCCTTGTTTGTTTTCATAGTTACCCTCATTAGTTTCAATAGTGATTAATTGCTCACACCTGTTCCTCGTTAGCCCCTTGTTTCCCTGTGTATTCATAAGCCTGTGTTTCAGTTGTCGGTCGTTGTCTTTGCATGTTTTTGTGAAGTTGTTGCATTCTTGTTCCTTTGGATTTTTGGTTCCCGGTTTGGATTATCTTTGTGTTTTTTAAATAAATTAACTGGGACATTATGGTGATATTATTAGTCAAAATTATTACCCTACACACATGTGGTGTCTTTTAATACAACGCTACTTTTATATAGTGGTATCATCACAATCTAGGTTATTGCTCAATATGACATTATCAGTGAGCTATATTTTATTCGTATTCATTTCTTTTAGCCATGACAGAAAGTCACTGAACATATGAATATGTATGCATACAGCAAGTCTTCTTGTTGAGTCTATTATATCAGGTGAGCACCTAACTAACCAACCCCCAACCCTCACTAACAACCTCTCCAGTCTCATGTTACTCAAATCACAACCCTGAAAACATCTGCTGTTCTTTCCTTTGGGTCTGATTTTATGAACCTGTGCTTTGGCTTGTATGTACATGATGTTTGATCTGGTTTAAGCACATGTTTATCCTGTTTGGAGACCAAACACACAGTAGGGATTCTGAGTCCTATCATTAGAAACAACAGGTTTACTGAAGTGTAAAAGAACCCTATAAGTGATAAACAACAGTTTCTGAAAAGACCGTGGAGGAACATAAAACATGAACATGGATGGGGTTAAATCAGTCACGCTGCAGGTAAATACGTACACTGTAAAAAATGCTGGGTTAAAAATAACCCACGTTGAGTTAAAAATGGGTTAACCCAGCGGTTATGTTAAATGTTTGACCTAATCTGCTGGGTAGTTTTATTTAACCCAACTATTGTTTAAAAATGACTATATGGCTGGCTTAAAATGAACCCAAAATAGGTTGGAAATTAAAAATCAGACATAATTACTAGAGGCAAGAATAATAATCAAAAGGTGAACATTTATTAATAAGCAATTTAATAAATGTTTATTGTTTAATTATTATTCATTAAACTAACTAATAAATGTTAATTTATTAAACATATTAATAAATGTTAATTTCCAACATATTTTGGTTCATTTTAAGTAAGCAATACAGTCATTTGTAAACAATAATTGCGTTAAATAAAACATTTAACCCAAAACAACCCATTTGCTGTGTTAAAATAACCCATTCGCTGGGTAATAACAACCCAATCACTGGGTAACAACCGATTCATGGGTTAAAACAACCCAATCGTCGCTGGGTTAAAACAACCCATTCGCTGGGTAATAACAACCGATTCGCTGGGTTAAAACAACCCAATCGTCGCTGGCTTAAAACAACCCATTCGCTGGGTTAAAACAACCCATTCGCTGGGTAATAACAACCGATTTGCTGGGTTAAAACAACCCAGTCGTCGCTGGGTTAAAACAACCCATTCGCTGGGTTAAAACAACCCAATCGCTGGGTAATGACTGATTCACTGGGTTAAAACAACCCAATCGTCGCTGGGTTAAAACAACTCATTCACTGGGTTAAAACAACTCATTCACTGGGTTAAAACAGCCCATTCGTCGCTGGGTTAAAACAACCCAATCGCTGGGTTAAAACAACCCAGTCACTGGGTTAAAACAACCCAATCGCTGGGTTTGTCCATTTTCAACCCAACTTGCGTCGTTTTTTAACCCAGTATTTTTTAGAGTGTAAATTGCTTATTAATAAATGTTCACCTTTTGATTATTATTGTTGCCTCTAGTAATTATGTGTCTGATTTTTAATTTCCAACATATTTTGGGTTCATTTTAAGCGAACCTTGTTTTTAAACAATAGTTGAGTTAAATAAAACTAACTAGCACGTTGGGCAAACATTTAGCCCAACCGCTGGGTCAAAACAACCCAATTGCTGGGTTTGTCCATTTTCAACACAACTTGGGTTGTTTTTAACCCAGCATTTTTTAGAGTGTAAAATCTGAGTGTAAGGGTTTTTATTTTATGTCAATTTCTGTGCACACAAACATTTAAAGTATTTACAACTAAACCATTTCCACTCTTATTGCATTAGAGAGAGAGAGATAAAAAATATATACATGTTCTGTAAATTAATAATCAGCTGTATAAAATGACAATACTAAAACTTGTGACAACTTGCCCCAACTTGATGTTTATGTAAAAAATACTTGTGTCCTTTAATTCAAAAGTCTAATTGCAGTAACTCATGTGTCTTCCTCATTCATGGTGTCTTCATTTAGTATGCTGTGAATGTGAGTGTAATTTGTTTGGTAAGGTGAGAGAGATGACAAAATAATTAAGCTCTGTGTAGCGCATGCAGGATGAAACTAGATATCAAAGAACATTTAGGAGAAATAAATCAAAAAACAGCAAGGCTTGGTAGGCTGCATTCAAATTATGATTAACAAATCATCTCCTCCCAGTCACAGCAGCTGAAATTAGTGTTATTGCATATTAATAATGGTGTCTCGATCGGTATGATTACGTACATGGACATGACCCTGTGCTCTTGCTTTTATCAAATATAATGACAGAATATCATAGCAGAATGGAAATAGCTGTAATAACAGAAAAACATAAGCACGCAGCTGCTATTATATTATTCTGTTGCGCACAACAGCGTTTCAATCGCACAGACTATTTCAGGTGTCATTAACAATCCAGCATACTCACAAATCTGCCTAAGCAAAGCTCAAGATCACAAATATATTGACGAAGACACTGACGTTCTCCTGTAATTCATGTATTTATACTAGATGTGCATTTTCTGTGTTTCTTAATGCATATTCATAAAAAGTATGACTTGGATAATATGGGATTTCGCTTGTATAACCAATTAACCAATACTAAAAGTCCCTAATGATGTAGAATATAAGAATGTTTATTGCTAACTATTTTCATTATTACTTGTTAAATTAACCCAAATCTTTTGTGAGCTGATCATAGACTGTAACAACTCACTGTATACTGTATTAATTTCCAGCCAAAACTACAGAGCATAATAGAAAGAAATTGATCTGAAAGTCAAATACAACACAGTCAGAAAAGAAAGAAATGCTGTTGAAAGCCTGAATTAAAGGAATTGAAACGAAAACTGTCAGTCGCACGATGTTCCAAACCCATACGACTTTCTTTCTTCGAACACAATAGGAAATATTCTGAACCGAAGACCATTTTTCATGTTCTTTTCCATGCAATTACTATGAATCTGCACTGCGGCTCTAAACAATTATGCAAAAGCACCATGAAAATGTATTTCATTTTTGTCTGATCGTACATGTAAATCATTGTCAGTTTGAGATCTATTTGTCAGCTTGATTATCAGCCTTGACAAAAAACACATTCAAAAGCAAATATGCTTATTCAATCAATAATTTTTATCATATGTCAATTAAAATTAATTTTAAAAATGAAATGTTTTGCAGATATTTTTGTCTTGCTAAGGTTAATTTTGTAGAAGGCATTTTATGTATGTAAATACATACAATTAAATGTTTTTTTTTTCACATTTTTATAATAGCAGCAAATAAGCTTTGCAAATTACAGAACAAGGATACTCTAAAAATAAGTAAAATTTAACTTGATTTATCTTTGTTTCCTTCACGTCTCATTTCATATCACGCTTTTCACTCTCATAGCTGTATACTTGGTAAATAATTTTTGGAAGAAAAAAAAAACTATCAGTGGCAAAAAAAAAAAAAAAAAAAAAGGCATTTTTTTGTTTGTTTTTTTGATTGTTTCAAATAAAATAATAATATGGTTTTTATGATGTATTTTTAGTCTGGCACAAGGGTAGAACAATACAATCTAAACATAAAATGCATTTAATATCAAAAATAAATAATGAAAAATATCAACCTGAGACATAAAATTGCCTGCATTTGAAGAAACACCCACACACGTGCCCATATTATGCTTTTTCAAATATGATCTTTCATGTAGTTATTAATAGAGCTGTTTGGGAACGTAAAAGTGCAGATAAACAGTGTTTTTGTCTCCCAAAAGAAAGAAGCGATTCCGAACTGAAACGAGTCATCAGTAATTCCAGTCTCACTTTCTGCTGTTTGTATCACTGTATCAAGTGCTGAGGAAGAGCTGAAATTCAGATATGCTAATGAGCATTTGGTTTCTGACCAATCAGTGCAGAGCAGGCTTTCAGAAGGGAGGGGTTTAGAGAGACTGAATCTTCAAATGAACCGGTTTCAGACTCTTTGGCTATGTTCACACTGCGAGCATTAATGCTCAATTCAGATTTTTGCTCAGATCTGATTTTTTTGTATAGCTGTTCACATTGTTGTTTTAAATGTGGCCAATATCAGATTTCCAGTGTGAACAGATCATGGTTCTAAACTGATCTGCATGTGCAAAGAACGATACAAATGGGGTTGCCAGGTTTTTACCACAAAATCCACTCAATTGCTTCTCAAAACCATGGGGTATCCTGGTAAAAATTGCGTTCCGGGGGTTAAATATCGCGTTAGTGTGGTCGCTTCAACCCACGGAGTTGCAGAACAACCCGCGGCAACAGTAACCCAATTCTGCAGGAGAATGGCGGACTTGGCAACACACACAGCGCGCAGTCATACGGAAGTAAACACGGAGGACATTAAAGTTAGCGATTACGCGTTTATTTATAGTGTGATCTGCCGTGGAAGCCAGCGAAATTATGCTCAGGCAATATGAAAAATAAAGACAATGATGTGACAAAAACTTTTCTGATACGAGCCCTTATGTTTTTCTTCTGACACATCAGTGCCCTTTTACTGACTACCTTTTGCAACTGTCTCGATAACGTTGTGTATGTAAAATCTTTGAATAGACTCCCATGAGAGCAGGATCATGACGAATGTTGATCTCGAGTGACGTCACATGAATTCTGATACGACTGCGATCACATTACAAAACATCTGACCTGTATCGGACTTAGTACCACATATGGAAGTGGCACAAATTGGAACTGAAAAGATCAGATTGCATGTGGTTTGTGCTGTTCACACTGTCATGGGGAAAACAGATATGAGTCACATGTGGGCAAAAAAAAAAAAAATTCAGATTTGGGCCACATTTATGCAGTGTGAACATAGCCTAAAAGTGAATCTAAGAGTGAGTAAAGAAACTCCTAAAGGTGTGGACTGAGAAAAGCAATGTGCATTTGTGTGTTAATACATTCAAGCTCTAAAACATCTTTTTATGTATTTCTATTGTTGTGAAATAAGAGTTGCGCAGCACAACTGGAAGTGACAGACACTAAGAACCTTACAGAGCGATAATGTTCAATCCATAAGCTCTACAAGCATCTGAAAGCAGGACTGTGTAAATGATGGGAATGAATATACAGTTTCAAACGTGTCCGTGCACTTGTCCATCATTCTCCTTCACTAAATGAACCATGGGAATATTCTCCTTCAGCACAGGACTATTGGCACATGAATCCTAAAGTACAACAGATGCTAGTCTATCAATTATAGGCAGCTGTCCAATCAAATCTGAGTCTGTCTCCATCTGCTCACAATGATGCAGGACAAAAATTGAGAGTAGAAACTCGATTGTTACAGAATATTTCTTGTCTGAGGACAGCCGGGACGAGAGCTGCTTGCCATTAATATGCAACTGAAAAATAAGGAGGATTGCATGAATAATGTATTCTGTATTGCTGTGCATCATCATCCTCCATACAGACACATGCTTTGAGTTATACATTACTGTCAGATGTCCATGAGGCGTGTTGTTATTCTATTTGCTCAGTTAAAGGATCATGGCAGGATCAGACGCATATGATGTCTTTTAGGAAAGAAACACATACAGATGCAAATGAGTCAATGGTTACCATACAGTGAAAATATAGCAGCTCAGATTATTGTTCACAGTGAGACTTTGATAATCATGTTCTTTTGAAATCACCAACATGAATTTATAATGAAGAAACAAACCGTCATGTTTCTTCAGTGGCTCAGTTTCTGTTAATCATTTAATTGGTATACATCACACTCACCTGTTTACTTGAGGAAAGTCTCAAACATCAAATGAAATGCAGATTGATTGATTTATTACTGAACATGCCTGTTAACAATGTTTAAAGTCAATATAATATCCATAAAGTCCTCCAAGAACACTGAAAAAAATAGGTGTAGAAACAATTTTCACTCAGAAATTGCTAGTAATTTTCACAATTAATCACAAAAAAATGGCAAATAACATTGACATCAAATGTGAAGAAAGACTAAAAAAGTATTTTCTTGTAAAACATACTCCAATAATAATTTTTTACAATGTTCACGTTCCTGCTGAATGATTTATCAATGCACGTTACGACCAAACTGTAAGTCGTAGAGACTTGTAACTTTGAGGGCTGGTAGTACTCACACCATCTACAATGTCACCAATGCTCGCCCCGATCAGCCTGACGGAGGCGCTACAGCGACGAAAAATAGGAAATCACTCATAACTCCTAAACCATTTTCGGGTATTTTGGATTTTTTTGAAAAACCTACTTTTGCAAACTAGTCCTAGGTTTGTAGCCCGATCGGAACCAAACCAGTGCAGCGAGATTCTCTGGAGTCTGATTGTCAATAATTATCAAAAAAAGCTGAAATTTCAATTCGCGCCAAAACGTTCGAAGTGGGAGGAGCCACTTTTACTAAAAAGGCTATAACTCGTGAATGAAATTAGATATTTTCACCAAAATCAGCACACCTATGTAAGTGCTCATTCTGTGGTCGCATGAAAAAGGATGCGGCGACTGGCCACTTGGTGGCGCTATAAAAGGAAAAAAATGTGAAACATGGCTATAACTACTTCACTGTTAGTCCGATTGACATGCAGCATCTTTGTCCGAGGTGCCATGATTGTCTATGAGGACACTGACGTATCTCAAAAAACATGTCCATTATCAGCCAATGAAGTTTGAGCAGCTATCAGACAAGGTTAATGGAGGCCGATCGGAACAAAACTCACTGGGCCTGTTTGACTGTAAGAAGTTAGAAAGAAATCGGCCACCGGGGGGGTGGCTTCGCTTTTTTAATGTGCGTAAAGGATCGTGTATCACATGATTTTTCGCACACACCCACGACATTTGTACCACATGGCTGAACTCTTCATTCTGAGCATCTTTACCTCTAGGACCACAGCTGTCCATCAAATCGTTCGTTAAAGGTGCAATATGTAAAATTTCTGTACGCTTGAGGTCGCTAGAGGCCTATTCAAAACAAAGGCGTAGCTTGATGACAGCAAGTTTTAGCACGGAATCTTGGGACATGTGGTCTTCACCTCACAGCCGGTGCAAAATAATAGGGATAGGACTCGGGAAGAAATCATGTTCATGGAGGCGATTATTAACGTTACTGTAGTATGAAGCAGAGCAGGACCAAGTGTTGTGGGAGCTGAACGAGGCCGCTGGAGCGATTGCGCAACACATGACATGAGCAGCGGAACTTTTATTATGCCGCAGTCGCCGGCGCCACTTCCGCTTTTCCGGTCATGAGTATGAGGTAACGCAGCTCTGTTTATCATATTAGATACATTTGAGCGTGTTGAAAATGATGTTATAATGTTACTCTGTGCGTTCACTCGGCGGCTGCTGTGAGACACTGTTACACACTGCAGTAAGATAGATCGATTTTAGAATATCATATTAAATGCTGGATGGCTTGTGTTGATAAATGGCATGCAATTAATTTTAAAACGTATTGTATGATGGAGAAAATTCTGTATTACTGTTACTAAAAATAAAGCTGCATCTGATTATGCTATGTTAGCTACTTCACAAAATAGTGTTTTTCTCTGAGGCATGGTAAAGCATGGTACTCGCAAAAAATGAAGAAAATTTTATTTAAACAATAAGACTAAACGTGTTGAGCTATATAACAATAATTAGTTTTCTCACGATTTACAAATAGTTGGAAACATTTGGGATATTGTAAGTACTCAAGTGAACAAAAAATATAACACTGGCCTAGTGGTTTACTGCAAAAATCTTAGATATTGCACCTTTAAATATTGGAGATTATTTCAAAAACCAACTTTGGCTAACTAGTCCTAGGTTTTTGGCTCAACCTCGAAAACTGCTAAAAAAAAACTTTACAAAACATATATTTCCTATGGTAAATTGCCTGGATTGGCTGTAAATGGTCTTTTCCATCTATATGATTGAGATGGTTACAGACTTCTTAAATAAAACAATACCTTTTTATGCATGTGCTTAAAGACTTGATCCCTGATAATTGCTGCTCGCAGCTATATTTATCAATGTTATTTTTATAAATGTCTTTACTGTCACTTGAGACATTTAATGACTTTATCAACAGATGAAGCTGAAACTTCAGTGAAACACAACTGAAAACTCCACTAGTTTTCCTGAGCTATGAAAGAACCTCGGAGCAATAACCGTTCCTCAGGAGTGAGAGACACAGTTCAGTGGAGTCGCACCTATGCAGTGAAAGAGCAGATATCTGTGGCTCGGGACCTCAGGACGGCTGTGAGCAGCGGGAAAACATGCGATCAGTGTAATGCTTGGAGGGTAATGTGAAGCAGGATCTACTTCCCTGTGTCATCATGACCCGTTACCCACCTATTACCCCCCAGCACTGGAATCACAGTGGCGGCGGGTGGCACAGATACTGAGTCCTGCTTCCAGCCTGTGATGAGGCACCTGAAGCTGATGGCACCTCATCAGTGCTCCCATAAAGCCACAGCGGGTCTGCTTTAGTTCTGAGGCTTGGTGTGTCTTTTTTTTCACGGTTTAGGATACATTTCTAAAAAGGAGTGTTTTAAGACTAGCTTTGGAATGCTCCAGTGAGAGAGCTGGAAATTTATAGCAGATTGTTCACCCAAAATTGAAAATTCTGTTGTCATTTACTCACATTCATGTCATTCCAAACCTGTATGACTTTCCTTCTTCTAAACTACGCTAAAAAATGCTGGGTTAAAAACAATCCAAGTTGGGTTGAAAATGGACAAACTCAGCGATTGGGTTGTTTTAACCCAGCGGTTGGGTTAAATGTTTGCCCAACCAAAGTTACTATATTGCTCGCTTAAAATGAAATTAACATTTATTAATATGTTTAATAAATGAACATTTATTAATAAGTTGAATGAATAATAATTAAACAATAAACATTTATTAAATTGCTTATTAATAAATGTTCATCTTTTGATTATTATTGTTGCCTCTAGTAATTATGTGTCTGATTTTTTAATTTGCAACAGATTTTGGGTTCATTTTAAGTCAGACATATAGTCATTTTTAAACAATAGTTTGGTTAAATAAAACTACCCAGCAGGTTTGGCAAACATTTAACCCAACCACTGGGTTTGTCCATTTTCAAACCAACTTGGGTTGTTTTTAACCCAGCATTTTTTAGAGAGTGAAAGTACACTTGTAGTGTACTTGAAAATCTTAAAAGTATATTTTTTATAAAAAGTATATGTCAGTGCAAGTTACTTTCAGTTAAAAAAAGCTCAAACATGCATTTTAGTCAAAGGCTAGCTTAAGCCTTGTCTGTGAAACCGGGGGAATATATTTTAAATGTAATAAAATCGTGACTTTATCATTACAAATAAACACAAATATATTTAAATGCATGCAAGTTTCAATAGAAATGACATGAAAGTATGTTATAGTTTAGGCAGTACACTTTAACCAAATTTCAAAGACAACAGAAGTTATGAAATTGCATATAAATATGTACTGAAGTCGTACAGTACTTAAGTGGGTCAAAAACACACTTCACAGTTCAGCTAATTGCACTTAATATAAATTTAAACTACAATCCATTTTCATTTAGGGCCCTATCATACACCCAGCGCAATGCGGCACCAGGCGCGACGCAAGTGTTTTTTGCTATAGTTTCAGCCCAACGCAGTTATCATTTTCACGTCCAGCGCCACATTGTTTAAATAGCAAATGCATTTGCCCATCTGTTTGCCCATGGGTGTGCTGGTCTGAAAACGAGATGTGTTCAGATGAATTTGTTGGCGCGTTGCTATTTTGAGGCAACTGAAATAGACTGCGCCATTGACCAACAAAAACCTGCTCTAAAGTCAATGGCGCAATATTTGTTTTGTTATTTAAAGGGCGCGTTAGTAATATGCACCTATATGCAGGTGCACAACGCATGTACACTCTGCTTGTTACACACACAGGGATGCACAGCAGCACACAAACATGCCAAATATTAAAAATAAAAATGCTTTGGTGGAATCCGGCTTGTCCCGTAGATGGTCTGTTCACACGCTTTAACCTCGTGCACGAGCAGATCTGTTTCCTCGCTAGAGAAGCATTCAGTTTTACTGCTTGCAAATCCTGCCATGTAAATAGCAAATCCACCATGGCGCAAGCGCAACAGGCTTTTAAAGGGAATGGGAGATGAGACTCTGATTGGTTTATTTCATCTTATGCCCAAAACACACCCATGACTCATTAAGAGAATAGGGACAACCCTTTTAGACCATACACCTGGTGCACCAACCATTTTTTTCATTGTAAAACTAGCAAAAGTGGATTCGGACACACCCGTGCGCTTTAGACCATGCGCTTAGATTGTTAAAATAGGGCCCCATATTGCAATGAAGTGTCCAAAAACATTGCATTCAGTTGGCACTTGAGTATATTATTCTAAAATATATTAGGTAAAGTGTGATTCTTTTTCATTTCGTATTTCAAAATCATCTTTTGCATTCCACAGTGGGAAAAAGTCATGACATAAGGATGAGCAAATGATGACAAAACGTCCATTTTTGGGTGAAATATCCATTTGAGATGGAAGCTGTTTCTGGATGTATATGTGGTGTTTTATAGGGTGCGTCTGGTTGTAGTGGTCATAGGGTGTGTAGGTTGATGAAAGGAAAATTATTTAACATTGGGTCAAGCTTTTGGCAGCAAAGTTGGACAGAATCAAAGTCCTGGATCTATTTCTGACAGCCTTGGAAAGCAAGTGGAGAGCATCCGCGCAACTTCAAAAACCTTCTTTATTTACAGGGCAAGCATTAAATCCATATTGTGAAACCTATCACTACATCAAATTCTGATTGAATGCGCATTTGTAGCTGATTTACAAACACCATCACTTTTTCAATATCAAAGTTATGCTTTGGCATCTGTAGCTTTAGGTTGTGTATGTTAATCATATGACTTGGTGGACAAAATGTTTAATATTAGTAGTAATACATTTATTAATTGATAGCTGACATCATTTTATGAAAGCATAAACATGCACATGCATACCTATGTCAGAGTGAAAGAAATGCATTTAAAGCACATGTTATTACTCTAATTATGAGCATAAATCACATTAACACAGTCACAGTATTCGGTTTACACAAGCTCCATTGCAGGACTGCCTTAATCGCATTATAAGTGTGTATGTAAACACAGCCAGTGTGAGTGAAGTTTATGTCCAGAGTCTGCAGAGAACTGCTGCATAAAGTGACTCGAGGCCAAACGCATGTGTACATGAGCTCTGGTGCTGAGAGAAGCTCGGCAAACATCAAAGATGCTTGACAAAGTGCATTACTGAGGCCACATCTGCCGCTGCTAGAGATGAAGAAATGACGCATGACTGCAAAAACTGCAGAATCAAGAAAACATCAGAATATTCAAGGAGTCATTCAGAGTCAAACATAGTGCAAATTATAGAACTACTTGATGCACCATCATCACCTTCATCCTAAATGCATACTATCATTCAAAAGTTTTTTTTTTTTTTTTTAAGAAATTAGTACTTTTATTCAGCAAGGACACACTGATCAAAAGTGACAGTAAAGACATTTATAATGTTGCAAAATATTCTATTTCAAATAAATGCTGTTCTTTTGAACTTTCTATTCATCAAAGAATCCTGAAAAATAAAATGTATCAGTTTCCACAAAAGTATGACGCTGTTTTCAACATTGATAATAATCAGAAATGTTTCTTGAGCAGCAAATCGTCATATTAGAATGATTTCTGAAGGATCATGTGACACTGATCCTTAGATAGAAATCTAGTATAGAAAGCTATTTTAAATTGTAATAATATTTCACAATTTTTACTGTATTTTTGATTAAATAAATGCAGCCTTGGTGAGCAGAGACTTCTTGCAGAAAAATAAAAAAATCTTACTGACCCTAAACTTTTGAATGGTAGTCTATAAATAAATGACATATTGAGGACAGTCATATAAAATTATTTGTAAGGGTCAAAGGTCACCATGCATTTCAGTGTAAAATCACACCCTGATGTAGGAAAAATCTGACCACCAGCATCAGAGGGCTAAAATCATGCATGATTTGATTTAAAAACCTAATACAATTATGAATCTGGAAACCACACTCTAAAAAATGCTGGGTTAAAAACAACCCAAGTTGGGTTGAAAATGGACAAACCCAGCAAATGGGTTGTTTTAACCCAGCAGTTGGGTCAAATGTTTGCCCTGCTTAACTGTATTGCTTGCTTAAAATGGACCCAATATATGTTGGAAAATTAAATTTTTTAATATGTTTAATAAATGAACATTTATTAAGTTTAACGAATAATAATTAAACAATAAATATTGTTTAAAGCTGCAAACATTTAACCCAACCGCTGGGTTTGTCCATTTTCAACCCAATTTGGGTTGTTTTAGTGTACTAAAGACAAAATTTCTACTTAAGTTATACAGAATAGGTTTTTCCAAAAACTAAAACGGTCTGTTATTTTAGAGGAATTTGATTTAGAGAGTTAAATTGTGCCTACACATATCTATATGAACACAGTGATATTGCATTTATTGAGCTTTATGTTCTTTTGCATGCATTTATTTTCGTGCAGAAAGTACTTTTATCCTAATGGAGAACTTTCTGAATAGCATGTTTGATGTTTCCTAGTCTAGCTTTCAAATAAACCTGGCATTGTACACTAATGTTGTTGACTCTGTGATGAATTGCTTATGTTTGCATTTGGATAAAAGCATCTTCTAAATGCATAAGAGTAAATATGTGAAGCTCAAATTGCTCTTGATAAAAAAGCTTGGGTCTCCATCATACCGCACATCACCCAGAGGATGCATGAAAACTTCTCCTACAGTATAAATGTGATTGAAACTTCCTCTGCAGAAGCTCCTGTGGGACAAAACCCAGAAGGTGGACAGATATCGCAGTGACACAATTAAACTCAGGGGCTCAGATGTCATTATAGTGAAGCAGATCTCATCCAACATCTCTGTGACCTTCACTGTCTGTTCGGCCCATTGCTTAAGCGTCTGAACCTGACCTTTCTCAGCCGGCTCTCTGTCTCTTATCTTTTATATTACGTGATAAAACCAGGCTCGTTTTTTTTTTTTTTTGCTCTTCCTCTCTGGCTGAACTGAGGAAAATCTGGCATTGTCATATCAGCTGTAGAGGACGACAGGAAGAGAAGAGTTCGGCGTTCTGGAGTCAGGTGATAGATGATGTGTTCCCCATTGATACGCTGACAGTGACGGAGCTTAATGTCAGTGTGGCCCCATTGTGAGCATGATAAAGGGGCGACGCATTGGCAGGCGTTCAGTGTGATTAGCACGTATCCTTCTCTGTCTGCCTGATTCCCATGTTAAAAAAGCCTTCAAAACTTGTCATTTTGAGGCAGCTTGAGAAAGCTTCAGTGAATTCCCACACTGTTTTCGATGGGCAAAATGAGTTAAAACAACCAATTCACAAAATGGGTGAAAACAACCAATGAACAAAATTGGTTTTAGTTTAAGACTGGGTTAAATGTTTGCCCAACCTGCTGGGTAATTTTATTTAACCCAAATATTGTTTAAAAATTACTGTATTGCTTTCTTAAAATGAACCCAAAAAATGTTGGAAATTAACATTTACTAATTTATGTTTAATAAAAGGAGCATTTATCAATAAGTTTAATGAATAATACACTCTAAAAATGCTGGGTTAAAAACAACCCAACTTGGGTTGAAAATGGACAAACCCAGCGTTTATCTATTTTCAAATTAACTTGGGTTGTTTTTAGCATTTTTTGGAGTGTTAAACATTTATTAAATTGCTTATTAATAAATGTTCACCTTTTGATTATTATTGTTGCCTCTAGTAATTATGTGTCTGATTTTTAATTTCCAACATATTTTGGGTTCATTTTAAGCCAGACATATAGTCATTTTTAAAACAATAGTTGAGTTAAATAAAGGTTGATCCAACATTTAACCCAACCGCTGGGTTAAAACAACCCAATCGCTGTGTTTGTCCATTTTTGAATGCAACTTGGGTTGTTTTTAACCCAGCATTTTTTAGAGTGTAATTTTGCATGCTATTTAGAGCATAATATGCAAACGGGGATGCAGCTTATCACAGTGTTCAGTGTGAGAAGTCATCTGAGCAAAAGACATCCGGGGTTCCTGTCAAAACAAATGCACATGATCATCAAGTGGCGTAACAAGCAACAGCTGTTCCTCATTGATGCACATCACGCATTAGGAGAAAAAGAAAACTGCCAGCTCAGTTGGAAACTACATGCTGAAACTGCCTGTTTCTCCACGACAGAGAGCGGATGGCACACGGGACCATCATGCTTCAACACTCTTGAAAATAAAGGTTCCAAAAGGGGGTTTTCACAGAGATGCTTTAGAAGAACCATTTTGGGTTCCCCTAAGAACCTTTCAGCAAACAGTTCTTAGTGTAAAGATCATTTTAATAATCCAAAGAACATTTCTACACTATAAAGAAGCTTTAGTGCAATGGAGAGATTCCATGGATGTTAAAGGTTCTTCAGTGAACCATCAATGCCAATAAAGAACCTTTATTTTTAAGAAGGCAAGACCCAAGGCGACATGCCCATAGATTAGTCAGTCAAGTTGTCAAGGATAGTAGCATCAAATAAGACTTGGCTTTTTGTCAGCTGAACCTCATAGATGTAAAATACTTCATAATATTAAACTATTTAAGTACCGCCTGATTCTCTTATGTTGCAGATCAACAACAATAAAAAAAATATACATCTAAACACTCTAAAACAAGCAGCGCAACTGAACAGACTATATACGTTCCTATTTAATTAAAGGGACAGCTGACCTAAAAATGAAAATTATCCAATGATTTACTTACCCTCAAGCCATCATACAGTAGGTGTATATGACCATCTTCTTTCAGATGAACACAATCAAAGATATATTTAAACATATTCTGGCTCTTCCAAGCTTTATAATGGTAGTGAATAGGGGGCGAGATTTTGAAGCCCCCCCAAAAATGCATCCATCCATCCATCCATCCATCATAAAACCCTCCAGAGGGTTAATACAGGCCTTCTGAAACAAAGCGATGGGTTTTTGTATGAAAAATATCCATATTTAAAACTTTTTAAACTATAATAACTGGCTTCCTGCAATGGACATACGCGAGTCTTGTTCCAGCAGAAGAGTGACCTCTGACCAGGATATTTTTTAATATATCTCCGACTGTGTTCGTCTGAAAGAAGATAGTCATATACACCATGGCTTGAGGGTGAGTAAATCTTGGGATAAATTTCATTTCTGGGTGAACTATCCCTAGCCTTTGATTTGATATATCGCTATTTCGGTTTTATTCTAATTTGTGTGCATTTGTTATAAATGTTATATTCAATTTAATTAATTATTAGCTTTTCATCAACTCATGAACACACAGGTGTTTGCAAATCTCTGTTTGGGAAACCCTGAAATAAGATATTCAGAGTTTAATGCAAGTCAACAAGTTTTCCAACAATTGTGTATAATATTGGTAACAATTCTTAGACATCACTGTTTTGGCTTTCAGGGCCAAAGATTCTCATCTTTGATACTATTTTGAGTGTTTAGGATTTTTTCTTTTACAAAGTACACTCTAAAAAATGCTGGGTTAAAAAAAAAAAAACCAAGTTGGGTTGAAACCCAGCGATTGGGTTGTTTTAAACCACTGGTTGGGTTAAATGTTCGCCTAATCTGCTGGGTAGTTTTATTGAACTCCGCTATTGTTTAAAAATGACTGTATTACTCGCTTAAAATGAACCCAAAGTATGTTGGAAACTAACATTTAAATCAACCACTGGGTTAAAACAACCCAATTGCTAGGTTTGTCCATTTTCAACCCAACTTGGGTTGTTTTTAACCCAGTGTAGTTTTTTTTTTAAATGCAAAGATCCAAAGGTATATCCTAGAAAGAAAATCATTGTCATGTTCTCAAAAATATTAAGGCAGGCTATACAAATGCTGTTTTCCTGGTTAATGGCATTCCCAGGATAGACCTCATCTAATTATCTGAACATATGAAGGAGCAATTGAACAGCAGTATCAGAATGACTGGAGGCTGTTATCATTAATCGCTAATAAATCTCATGCACCCGCTGGATTAACACCTCTTTATAATGGCAGCAGAATAACCTGCTGGGAGTAACAGTTGAGCGGCAGGTGACGGTGAGGGGGTGTCAAGCGCTAATTTCTTACTGGAAGTTCAAATGCATGTTCAGTGCCAATAAAACCAGCCGTGAGATGCTCTTTAATATTGCAGTGCAGCTTCAGTGGCAGGACAGCGCTGATGAAAGTGAACAAGACGCCTCGTTTATGTTCTAGTGGGAAAATATCATAGTATTTTCAGTTAGCATTCTTTCATAACAAAATGTAGCCAGCAGGATATTAACTTTTAAGTGCATTGCTGTATGGTTGCATGAGATCCATGATATTCTCATTTCTAGATACAGCTCATGTCCCATTCAATATAAATCTGTGGGATTTATAATTCAATATATATCTTTTTTTATTTATTTATTTATTTTTTACCTGTTTTATCCACCAAGTGAAAATAGCAAAGTCCACCTAGCAACAACAATAGAAATAGTGATGCTTGCCTTAGCACAAGCAAAAAGGATTTCATGGAATTAAAGTGCTTTGGGAAATCAAAGACTGTGGAGAGATGAAGTCTCAGCGTCGATAATCTAGTTGACATTGTAAGCACATACAGTCAGATCTGGCAGTGGGAACATCATGACTTTAGACCACCATTCGTGAGTTTAAGGTGCAGATTTATGAGCTTTATCTAAACCTGCATGAACCCTACTCGAAATAACATTCACACTTTAAAATTATTCAGCGCCTCCATACAGATATCACATCAGATTCATGAAAACATCCCCCAATATAATGATGCGTTTGAATTAAAGGCACATATCTATCTATCTATGAAAGAGTATATTTACACCGATCATGCATAACATTATGAGCACTGACAGGTGAAGTGAATCACACTGATTCTCTCTTCATCACGGCACCTGTTAGTGGGTGGATATATTAGGCAGCAAGTGAACATTTTGTCCTCAAAGTTGATTTGTTAGAAGCAGGAAAAATGGGCAAGCGTAAGGATTTGAGCGAGTTTGACAAGGGCCAAATTGTGATGGCTAGACGACTGGGTCAGAGCATCTCCAAAACTGCAGCTCTTGTGGGGTGTTCCCAGTCAGTATCTATCAAAAGTGGTCCAAGGAAGGAACAGTGGTGAACCGGCGACAGGGTCATGGGCGGCCGAGGCTCATTGATGCACGTGGGGAGCGAAGGCTGGCCCGTGTGGTCCGATCCAACAGATGAGCTACTGTAACTCAAATTGCTCAAGAAGTTAATGCTGGTTCTGATAGAAAGGTGTCAGAATAAACAGTGCATCGCAGTTTGTTGCGTTTGGGGCTGCATAGACACAGACCAGTCAGGGTGCCCATGCTGACCCCTGTCTACCGCCGAAAGTGCCAACTGTGGGCACGAGAGCATCAGAACTGGACCACGGAGCAATGGAAGAAGGTGGCCTGGTCTGATGAATCACGTTTTCTTTTACATCACGTGGATAGCTGGGTGCGTGTGCGTCTCTTACCTGGGGAACACATGGCACCAGGATGCACTATGGGAAGAAGTCAAGCCGGCGGAGGCAGTGTGATGCTTTGAGCAATGTTCTGCTGGGAAACCTTGGGTCCTGCCATCCATGTGGATGTTACTTTGACACGTACCACCTACCTAAGCATTGTTGCAGACCATGTACACCCTTTCATGGAAACGGTATTCCCTGGTGGCTGTGGCCTCTTTCAGCAGGATAATGCATCCCTGACACAAAGCAAAAGTGTTTCAGGAATGGTTTGAGGAGCACAACAACGAGTTTGAGGTGTTGACTTGGCCTCCAAATTCCCCAGATCTCAATCCAATCGAGCATCTGTGGGATGTGCTGAACAAACAAGTCTGATCCATGGAGGCTCCACCTCACAACTTACAGGACTTGAAGGATCTGCTGCTAACATCTTGGTGCCAGACACCACAGCACACCTTCAGGGGTCTAGAGGAGTCCATGCTTTGACAGGTTTGGGCAGCAAAAGGAGGACCAACACAATATCAGGAAGGTGGTCATAATGTTATGCCTGATCGGTGTATATACGTCAACCAGGAAAGATAAATATTTAGTGGTGTTTTTGAAGCATGTTCTTCTTTATTCTCTGTGTGGTATCAAATAAAAAATGCATAGTGTCAGAAATGTGTCAATGTTCTCTTCCCTGTTCTTTGAAATCATGATTGTTTCATTTCCATCCATTCTGCGCAACTGAGCATTTTACTGAGTAATTCAGTGAATTATTTCTGAGAATGTCAAATACTGTATAATAACAGAACACATCAAACATGATGTCTCCAATATTTTACTGAAAATATAATCTAGTATCAAAACAAAGACCAAGGAAATATAAGGTCAGAATAAGTTTGAAACACAATGTGCAGAATTCTCTGCCAGTGAAATTTGGAAACATGTCAATGTCAGACTCACAAATTATGACTTGCCACTGATATTAAGGACAATTTGACATGTGATATAATTAAAGGTTCTGTTGGAGGTTTGCAGGGATAGAAAATAACCACCTTTTCATTTATATCACAGCTTGCGCTGACAGCCAATTTTGACAAACGTGAAAATTATGATGCTGGGAAAAATGAAAGGAATATGAGACATAGTGTTTTGTAAAATAAACAATTCATAATATTTATTGTTATCAAGAAATGACGGAATGGCATCTATTTTTGTTTGTTTGTTTTTGTTTTTCCTAAGAGATATAAAATATTTCTTTAATATTGTTTCTCCCAGATACAAAAAGAAAATAAAAGCCTTTTGCTGAAGTCCTTCTCTTATGAAATTCTAGAGGATCTATACTCTTACTACATGGCAGCTATTGATTCACTTGTGTCTGTTTTTGTTTCTCCACAGGAAGTTGATGAGAAGCGTCCAGGCTATAGATTCTTCAGTCATGCATCTGCCTCATGAACTTTTTCTTCTCTAGTCTTGCAGTGAGCATTGAGTATCCTATATGGACGTCTGACCTATGACTTTATCTCAGGAATCTTGCTGTCAGGCAATGAAGAAAACATGTTGTGATATTGATCGGCGAGCTGTTGTGTGGTCTGATGACAGCTGTTGCTCCAGCGGCATTGTGCTGGAGAAAAACTGATGCTATTTCAATGCAATTGAATGAGTAGACAAACATTGTTATTAATGCTCATACGAATGTTCATGTGTTACAGACATGAATGAATCCTCAAACCATGTCTTGTCAAGGAGAGGTGTGACATTACTGTTGTAGGCCATCAGGCGTACATTTTTCACCTGGTAGATGGAAAAAAAAAAAAATCAATATATTAAACCAGAATATCATAGACACATACCGACCCAAGAAACCACCAATCGCAATGCACCAACAACAGCATAGCGATGCCTTCGCAACTACCCATAACACACTAGATACCGCATAGCAAACTAAATCATTCAGAACTCTTATCAATGGCACATAAATGCACAAAATCTATTCAGAACACTTTAGCAACTGCATAGCAACACCTTGGCAACCAACCAAAACACCCTAGTCACTTCATAGCAACAAGAACATTTAGAACACCTTAGTAAAAGTATAACAATGCCCATAGCAATGCGGCTGCATAATGTCCTGACAACCAGTAACCACAGCCTTGCAACCATATAGCAACATATGAAAAACAGCTAAGCAACTGCATAGCAACACCCTGGCTACCACCCATAATGCCCAAAACACTGCATAGCAAACTTTAAAAAAAGAACACATCATTCAGAACACTTAACAACAGCACATAAATGCACAAAATCTATTCAGAACACTTTAGCAACTGCATAGCAACACCTTAGCAACCATCCATAACATAGCATAGCAAAAACCTAAAATAAATAAATAAAATAAAAATATTCATAAGTTGTTGATTGGATGGAGGCAGATCCGAATGCAAACTAGCAGATGATTGTAAGACTTAAGCAGACTAAATGATTGGAGAAGTCCGGCATACGTCACCAGAGAAAAGCCTGTTGTTTCAACAGAAAAAATCCAGTTGTGACATTTAAAGATGATGATTGATAAAATGCACAGATAAATGGTTCACAACAAGACCAATAACATATGAATTTAGAAAATATTTCCTGCCGACTTTAACAACTGCATACAAATGCACTAAATACAAAACACTTTAGCATCTGCACAGAAGTGGACTAAAAAGCCACTCTTTTTAACAACCAACCACAAAAGTCTGCATTGCAGAAGCAAGCATCACTCAGAACATGTAAAAATCTATTTTTTCTTGAAATCAGATTGCCACTTTTTTTGGCACTTTTACCATGCAGCTTTACTTTATTGCTCATTGCATCAGGGTTTTGCCAGCATACCAGAGCATTATAAACCGCTCCTGAAATAAAATCAACACCCTGAATCCTGGTTTGAATTCATGGGTTTGAGCGGGTGGTTGTCAGTTTTTTGTTTCCCCCGTTGGGCTGCTTCTGAATGCTCTTTGACTATCAGCAGTGCTTGTGCATGTGATCTGTAAGTGTGTGGGACAGTGAGGGTTTATATGGGATTCTCTTGCGTCTCTAATGACAGCAGGAAGCCCATCAGAACAGCAGCTCAGACGAAAAGAGACCTGTCGGGCCTGAGGCGGCTCTCTTACTACAAACAATAGAGATCTCCATCACACCGGCTCCCTTACATGTGCTATCACACTCCAGAGCTCCTCTGCAGCGCTTGGCAGGGTTGGGGACAAATGAATGCATAACGTTATGCAATTAGAATGCAGAAAGCAGTAGGTGAATTTTATAAGAACTGCCAAGCATTTCAGCTCATATTTCCCCCTTAAATCAGAAGAAAAAAATTTAGCTTAAAGATTCATTACTCTTGTACTACATTACTATAGATTTTTTGCATTGTGACATTATTAAACAGATTTTTTGTGTCAAATGCATAATAAAAAAAAAAACTGTTCAACTGAATTTTCATAGTTAAAGCACAGAGCCCCTAAACATTCCATTCGCTCAAAAACTTGCGAGCGAAGGCAAAATTTCTCTGAGGATTGCAAACATTTTAATAGAGAATGCAAAGTTTCTTGTTCGCAAAGTTTCTCAGGGGAAAGCAAAACATTTTATGTACGCAAAACATTTTACGAGCGAACGCAAAGTTTCTCTGGGGAACGCAAAACTTTTTTTTGAGCAAGCGCAAAGTTTCTCTGGGGTATGCAACCATTTTACGAGTGAACGCAAAAAATTCCTCAAAGGAACGTGAAACATTTTAAGAGCGAATGCAAAGTTTCTCGAGGGAATGCAAAACATTTTAAGAGCGAATGCAAAATTTCTCAAAGGAACGCAAAACATTTTACGAGCGAACGCAACGTTTCTCTGGGGAACGCAAAACATTTTACGAGACAGTGCCAAGTTTCTTGGGGAACGTAAAACATTTTATGAGGGAACGCATAGTTTCTCGGGGGGAATGCAGAACATTTTTACAAACGAAAGCAAAGTTTCTCAGGGGAATACAAACATTTTGCGAGAGAATGCAAAAGCATTGACAAATAATTTTTTCTCCCATCTCGTATTTTTTTCCTTCATCATGTCCCTTTAGGGGCATCGTATTAAAGGACATTTGTAAAAAACTTTACTCAATTTTTCTTTTGCAGTAAATTACACATGAAATAGGGTAAAATACACTTAAGTAAAATTAGCAAAGTGAATAAGTACAAACTTCTCAATTTTACTCATTGTTTAAATAAGTGTTTACACAAAATTAATTTATCTTCATTTTAGACATACAATTTCTAGTTTGTCACTGCTTACCACTGCACTGACATTAGCACAGATTTGTTCTCTGAAAGAAGCATCAAACACCATATTCCACATTTAATCATCCCACAACCTACACAAACTCTTGTAAATGTCAACATAACTGAATATTAAACATTAACAGGTCTGTGCCTTTCCTCAAACATGCATAAAATAACACTTAATTTCAACATTTACCCAATTCAGTAAAATGCAAAGCGTGCTGGGAACTAAAAATACTACTGCAAAATTCATAATTTGGATTTTGGAGTGAAATATGACAGGTGTTCCTATATTTCGTTACAGTCTCGAGTGCCAACACAACACAATACAAACTACACATAAAAAATCATCATACATCAGTGCATATTATAGTAGTAAATATGCTCTCAGCAATGATATCGAACTTAAAGAAGCATTTGAAAGTATGTGGCTAATTGTCAAGGTAATGTTAATGTTGCATTGACTTCTTTAATATATGTAAAATGGTGCATATGATTGAAATCTAATGTCATTAAAAAATGTTAATGTCCATAACCTTTTTAAATCAGACAGATGACATTGGTCAAAAGTGCTTGACTAAACTCTCCAACTCATTTGCATGTTCTCCTTAAATGCACATTATGTGGCAAACGAGGTTAAATGCATCAATACATTGGTACATTTAGCATTAGATTAATTCAGATTAAGTGAGTAAGTGAGCTAGCTAACATTACATGGACGAGGACAGAGACATCTGTGATGTTCCCTAAAAATGTGACCATTTAAAGAGACACCGCTTTCTGCTCAATGCACCCACTGCTGTCTGCTTTCATATTTCAAGATTATGATTAGAAATTAGCCAGCCCATTTTAATTTCCGGGACAGAAAGACATAATTTTGTGTCCTCCTCTGATTTGTTTAGTTTAAATTTTTAATCTTCCTTTGAAGAATAGGTCACATAATTAGGATCTTCAGCAATTTATTTTTTCTAAACTTATTATTTCCAAATTAAAGAAATGAAAACACATATAATGGGAAAAGCTTCATTAATTAAAAGTACTCTGTGCCAACAATACAAACTTTCAGGCAACTTGACTAAATCTGTGAGTAATTATGAAAGCAGCTATAATGGGAAGGAGCTCTGGGACCAATCAGCCTGAACGTACAAGGGTTGGACAATGAAACTGAAACACTGGCCAATATAGAGATTTCAGACCTATATATGTGCGGCCTGGTAGTCAATCTTCACTGATTTTACATTCCATCAATGAGAGAAGAGTGTGAAGGTTGGATTTGCAGAGCAATAGCATAGCTGTACATAAAGTATTACAATTCATACAACATAATGTTCAAAAGAGGACAAATTGTTGGTGCGTGTCTCGCTGGCTCACCTGTGACCAGGACAACAAGTCTTTGTTGTGTATCGAGAGCTATAGTCTCCAGGGTAATGTAGGCATACCTCCACATAGGACCAGTGGCGGTTCTAGCTTGTATGGCGCCCTGGGCAAACCACCCCTTCTACTTTATATTATACTTTTTTTATTTACTTTTTATTATACAATATATTATACTTTAGTACAAAAAAATGCTAAACTTTGACAAAGATTTGTATTGTTATAATAATGATTTTATAATGTCTAAACATAAATCTAAATGAAAAACCACTGAGTAATCCTCTGCTGTCATCTAGTGGCTGTAGTTAAAAATTCATGTTATTTTAATTTTAAAAGTGTTTGTTTTCCAGTAGATTGCAGCCATGGGCGACATTTGACACTGGGGGGGTCTTTTTTTCCTGCATCAGAAAATTATTCAAAGAAATTTTACCTAAACAAGTTTAAACTTGTTTATTTACTCATTTATTTAATAATTTACTTAATTTTATTATCACGGGATATGACACACATGATTTGCAAATCATTGTCAATCATTTTGCAAGCAACTGGTGATAAAGAAGAATGCCACGCTGCAATATTGAAAATATTTCCATTTTAAACCATAAGAAGAGCTAGTGGATATCACACAAATAACGTGCAGACTTTATTGTCCTCGCAGCGCGTCGGTTATGCAGCGATGAATAAGAATAACTTAAAGAGGCTGCCAACGTTTACTAGACTATTGACTAGCTTTGACTCTCTGAACAGTGGCCGCCTGCAGCCGAATTTTTGTGACCACAGACGGTGCGCATACAACAACACACGTTTGAAAACTAGATAGTGCGCAGGAGCCAAACGCGTCTTTCTGCACTCACGGGCAAAGGAGTATACTTTGAAAGGCTCACGCACTCAACTGTGCACGAGAGGGAGTGGGACGCGGAAAATAAAGTATACCCGGGCCTTAACCGCATCAAATTGTAGTGGAGCTGACGGCTCACATCGAGAAAAATATGGGGGGCATCAAAAAAAAAAAAAAAAAAAAGTTAGTAGTTAGTCTGGTTATGTAAGCTAGTTGGACAGAAAAAAAGGAATATTGTTGCCCTGTGTGTAATAGCATAGCAAGCAACACAGCATAACATAAGTGATATATTAGCCTATTTTATTATTTGCATAATATTATAACGAGATGAGTGATGGCTGCATTTATCTTTTGCACGTTTCCCCTCTTCCTTTTTCCTTTTTTTTTTTTTGCTTAAGGCTTAGACCTTTTTTCTTAGCATCATTTCAATTTGTGTTGATTTAGATTAGAGCTTCTCTCGCTCTCCCTACAGACGTCACCTCAACCAGCCCCGTCCTACATTTGAGTGAGAGTTCTTCTCTGAGAGCAAGATGAATTGCACTTTGGCAATTGTTTATGTGTGCTGAAAAAAAGAGGAGGAAGCAAAAGAGGAGAATATGGACGTGGTCCTGGCTAGGAAAAAAAGAGGCCAACTTGGCAGGCCAATTTGGCAAATGAAGCTTGAGCTAAGTAGTTTTAAGTTTTGGCGCTATGTTGCGTTGATCATTACGCCATTTCATGTTGCATTTTTATTGACTAGTCACATAACAGCAAACACACTGTGAGAAGATCATGCTAAATTTCTGACACTGTCAAGACCGTGACAACGGCCGTCTTTGGTCATCTTTCGTCTGGGACAGCCCAAAATCGTACAATGTGTACCGGGTATAATAGCGCATCATTCATCATGCGCAATCATTGGTGTTATTGGTACAGAGATCATATGCATTTTGTAAAATGTTTCCACAATTATGCACTGGTTAAGTGCGTCCCATTGAGTAAACAAAAGCGGTCTTGGCGCCCACTTGAACACTTTGGCCAAACTTTGGGAAACTGTCATGTAAGTAACAGTGATCAAAGTGCAAAGACCAAAAGTGTGGGTATTGAGACAGGCACTTAATGTTGGTTTCACCTCTCATGTCAAGCTAATAACAGCAACAATAACCAGCTTGTGCCAGTACCAATCAACATCACCAATACTGGTCCCCTTAAGACCATACTGGAGTTTAATCAGGTCCAATCTGTTTCAGAAGGGATTAAAGCTCAGAGGAACTTTGCATTGAACTTAATGGGATCTCCATTCGGTTTAATTTCCTGAGAAGAAATAAAAAAGCCACAATATCATTAGAAAACATGATTTTCTTTCTTCTTTAACATAATTAAATAATTATAAAACAAATAAATATTAAATTAAATAAAAGAAACTTTTGTTTAAGACGACAGAGACGAGGAATTCTTACTCCAGTCTCATGAGCCTTTTCAGTTGGTTTCATAAGCAAAGGAATTGTTGATATGAATCTCAATATTCTGGTGACTCATTGGGGTAACACAGACATCCTGATATCACATTAAAGGAACGGAAAATGCACAAGCTTCGTTCGTCTCATTTTAAAGCCTGAAGCTGATCGTTCGGTTTCATTCCAACATTTCTGGAAAAAACAAAAAAGTTCTCTTCAACAAACTTTTAACTCGTATCTGATCTGACTGTTTCACTAACCTTTGACAAAGTTACAAAGTGGTCTTCATTTCTGTCAACATTAGATCTATTGTTTTACCATTTCAAAATACAAACTGTTTTACTGAATGCAATGGAAAACAGACATTTACATGTAACTAAGTGTCTACTTTAGACTGGGAAACATATGCATGTACTCATGTGATGATAATCTGCTCCCACGAACCCCAGAAAGTGGATTTTAAACTCTCTGGCATTTAGAGATAGCATGAAGTCAAACAGTGATTAATTAGACAATCACAATAAGTAACAAAACACCCAGCGGGAACATTAAATCCCAAACTAGCTCCAAGAATAGTTAGATAAACACATTTACTGAAGTTATACTGGTCACATATAAACAAGTTTTGGGAGTGATAATCACCAAGTTTTCACTCCACAAGTGTTTCTACTGTCTTGTATCTGTTATAGTTAACAGTGGTAACCACAGCGACGTCTATGCTGTAAACAAGAAACATGAACGCCAACAGTTTAATTTGTCTAGCTATTTTTGACCAAAATAACATTGGCAATATATTACCATATATAAACTGAGGCAATGTTATAGGAGTGTTTTTTATCTGAATTTAAACAGTATGCTATCTTGATAACAAAGATTAACAAATGCTTTAGAAGCAGTTTCATTGTAAGTTAACTAATGTAAAGTAGTTAATTGAAGTATGTAAGATTTCTTTATGTTAAAACACATTGTCTTAAACCAGTTTATTGTTCATACGCCATTAATGGGTTAATCTACCCCCTAAACACTGAGCCTCTCAGTCACCATCTAAATATTGAGACCAGTCTGCTCAGATCTGTCAATCACTTTCCAGCTCAACCTATAGCGAGAGTTTGGGGCGTGGCTACTGAAGCAGGCGGAGCCAGCATGGCTGAGGTGTTACATCGCTGCATCTAAAATCGAATACTTCCCTACTTTATAGTATGCGAAAAACAGTACGCCAACAGAGGAGTATCAGAGATGATCTTATTATTGGGAGATACGAGGGTCCTGGCTCTACCATTGGAGAAAGCGTAACGGCTAACTTGGATCACGTGTGCCTTGACATCACTGAATTTCGTTCAGAGTTGTGCGACAGTCAGTCTGTTTGAGGATACCATAGAAATGAATGAGAAGTGCCGTAAACTGAATCATACCTGTCCCGCAATTGTCTGTGACTTTTCTTATAAAAAACAGCATTTTTTTCTCTGTAAACTCTAAAAATAGATCAATACAAAACAAATGATTAAGAGCAAACATGTTGAAGATTAGCCAACGGGCTGTCGATTTATTAAATGATAAGCCGTTTTCCCACAAAAGCAGTTTATTCAGCATAGTGAAGCCTCTCCTCCATTGACATCTATTCAAAATAAACAGCCTCTGGTCTAACCATCCACGCTTGCCTTCAAGTGGCTTTGGTGGTATTTCCGAATCTATAGTACTTGAAAAACAGTAGGTGAAAAGTATCCGGATGACCTACTGCTTCCGGCAAGATTCTGAAATGTGCATATGACGGACACTTTACTATCCCATGAGGTCATGGGAGAGGATTAAATGGCAGTGAAGTGACACAACTGATGCTGGTAGGTCACATGACAGTAACAACATGGCGAATGTAGTACATCCGAATTGCATTCGTACGACCCATATTCATACTATATAGAATGTACTTTTTTAATGGTTGCAAAGTAAGTTTAAATTCAAATGTAGTACCTACTTAGTATGCAATTTTGGGCGCAGCGATTCAGCTTCAGTTACAGGACTGCAAGTGTAACCCCTCCTGTTCGAACTGCCTACTCTAAGCAGGACTCGAACTCAGGTCCGCCGGCATGTGGGTCGGGTGCTCTAACAAGGGGGCTAAACACCGCAGTCTCTAGCGTCAGTTGCTAAAGAACCTCTTGAGATCAGGGGAGCGAGGTTTACACGCACAGCTCTTACTGGCCTACGTCTGTTACACTCACCCCCCTAAACCTCACTCCCATCCGGGTCACGGCACCAACGTAACCCCTCCTGTTAAAACCACCTGATCTAAGCAGGACTCAAACCCGGGTCCGCCGGCATGGGAGTCGGGCCCTCTAACAAGGAGACTAAAGACCGCAGTCTCTAGCATCAGTTGCTAGAGAACCTCTTGAGATCAGGGGAGTAAGGTTTACATACACAGCTCTTACGTCCCTTACACAAGCCAAAAATGACTGCATTTAGACCTTCAAAGATTAAACAGATCATGAACATGTCGACGGAAATGATGCATTGCGATAAAATGCGCTACAATGGACATTTCAATACAACACAATCATACACCTGTTTAGAAAGACAAATGTACCAGACCCGTTGGATGGGTTTATTGTAAGCGAGACACTCGCATTCGCTCTAGTTACTCAATTGCTTACTAATGATGACACATAGCAACACAGCTAAAAGTATTCCTAATATGCCAGACCTTTTATTGAAAGTTGCATACTTTTACCTGTTGAGACAAGCCTTTACGAGCACCTCTACGAGCTGTGATTGTGATGTCTGACTTGGGGGAGGTGCAAAAGGTGTGTTTGCAAGGTTGTTTCAAAATATGCTTTATTTTTGTAATTCCGCTAGGAGCCACTAGTGTCGCAGAAACTACATACTTCACCTTTATCTGATGTTACCAAAATTTTAAATCTAAATTTGAAAGTAATTGCACAGGCAAATAGCCCTGAATTTTGTGATTATCTACACCAAGCCTTATTAACATGGAAAGCTGGTGTGTTTGCACTCAAAACGAATTACAATGTTTTAATTGAAACACTCAGCTATTGCGGTGCATCTAGTACCTGGTTGAATTGGTTTGCGGATGTTTTTGTGCTGCAATACTGCACATACTGCAATACTGTAAGTTCCACAATTGTTTAGTGAATTCGCTCCCCGCAGACACTTTCTTACACTCACAGTCTCATCGCAAGGACCCAGTTCTTCATACAAAGACACACACGCACACACACAACAGAACAGATAGCAGTTAAACTTTAATTCCCCTGCTGCCCCTGTGTGGGATTAAAGCTGGAGCAGGTGAGAGTGTCTCTGAGGAATAATTACAAACGGATGTGTGGAGGTAGATTGAGAGAGAGAGAAAGAGAGGCCACAAATAACCACTTCCAATGGCTGATCATATTTTACCTCCTCATTAGCAGAAAAGCAGAATGCCGCAATTACTTTGACGGAGTGGCACGTCTGGACTGAGCTGAGAGCCGGTATGAGAAGATGTGTGCATTTCCACCCACTCACTGGCTGAATTTCATCTGATGAAAGAGCAGTGTGTGTGTGTGTGTGTGTGAGCAGAGAGAGAGAGAGAGAGAGAGAGAGAGAGAGAGAGAGACAGCCAGGTAGACAGACAGGTTATTTTCACACTCACTGTTTCATATAGATTTCAAATAGCTTGAGATTGTATTGTATGTAGACTCTTAGGCCGGAAAAAATACTCAAGTACTCAAATGCTTGACCAATGCTGAGAATCTAATGCATTGTGCAGTCTAAAAATTTTCTAAACACAAAAATGCTAGAAATCGACCTTGTATAGCTAGTCATTTTTGCATTCACATACAGTACGTGTGTGGTGTGTTTCAGGCCTTCGGCTCCTTTCCAGAAACAAGTGACCTGCCTTGCAGTCTACTGAGGCTGCATCCTAGTAATTTAAATGGGACCCTCATAACTGACTGTTTTTCTCTATATAAGCAACAAGAGAGATGGGGGATCAAAAATCCAGGTTTGCCATGCTTGTTTTGTAACATTACACAATTTGGCCAAAATGTTGTGATTAATACACTCTAAAAAATGCTGGGTTAAAAACAACCCAAGTTGGGTTGAAAATGGACAAACCCAGCAGCTGGGTTAAATGTTTGCTCAACCTGCTGGGTAGTTTTATTTAACTAAACTATTGTTTAAAAATGATGGTATGAGAGGCTGTGCTGTATTGTGAATAAGTCACGGCTGAAGGGCATTGTTAGGCACGACGCAAAGCGTGCCCTTCAGCCGTGACTTATTCACGATACAGCACTAGCCTTGAGTACCTTATTGCTTTTATAAAACAGATACCACACAATACAAATATTAAAGCCAAAAATATGTATCAATGCAACTTTCATGAAGTAAACTTTTACTAAAAGCCTTCCTTCCGCCGGAAAAAAATAGTCCCAGACCATGAACTGCAACAGAAGTTACATTATTACTCCATTAGATGGTGGCAAAAACTGTCTTTATGAGTGTGTCAGTCAGTTGCGAAGACTTACATTTAAAAGACTGAATTGTTGTGAACACAGAACAAGACATAACTGACAAATGCTTTGACTAGCGCTGTCAGTTACGGGAAAACCCCTTAACTGTTAAAAGGACAAGATAATACATCGGACATTTAAACAGATTTTTTATTGTGAACATAGGACTGACCTGAAGGAAAATGCTAAATCTGAACGCAGGTAATAAACTCGCTCACTCGATCTCTTTCTCACAACTTTTATTTTGATGGAAAAACACAGGGAACACTTACACATATTTAAATAAACAGCTGCCTTTGTGATTTGATAATCGCACTAAGCCATATGGCAATTTCTGTTTTATTTCGATTAATTGTGCAGCCCTATATACAGCACTCACAAAAAAAGATTAAAAAAAAAAAATTCTATTAGGCTTGAATGTTTTTGTCAATACTTTTCATTATTGCATTAAAATTTAATTATAATCATATCCATTTTTTCTTTAGTTTGTCGCAGTGGATTTTTGGGACTGCCTTCTCTGTGAAAAATACACACAGTGCTGCTTAAAAATCGGGTCAAAATGAGGCACCTTAGAAAGTAGCATAATTATGTTGTCTACATTTTAGAACAGTCTTAATGTGCCTATGATTCCTTTGAAATGTCATCTCAATAGGCAGCTCAGTAGGATTTGGAATTTTATGCATTGTCTTTCAAAAAAAAAAGTGTGTCCTTCCTTGTGAGTTTTTGTCCTCTGGTGGCTATTTGTGCATAAGAAAGTATTGGTCTGATGTACATCAAATGCACAGTTATGAGAGATCTCTAATACAAAGCTTTAATAAGATCAGTAACCGGCGACAGCAGCAGATCTGTGAGCACCAGATGAAGGGGGAGAGCAACCGAGCTGAATATTTTGCGATACGCCTGACGCTATGCACATGATAAGAGGAGAAATCCATCGCAGATCAGAGCGAAACCTCGGAGAAAATATTGAAGAACATTTTCTATTTTGGAAGAGTTTGGCTTTTCTCATTTTCCTTTCCACACTTTGCTTTATCTGTCTTTCTGTTTCAACCACAGCTATAATCACGTGACCCAATGATCTTACATTTCATAATGTGTTATAGTAGATGAAAAAAAAAAAAAAAAGATAATTCTGCCATCTAAAATCATTGTCATGTCATTCCAAACACATATGACTTCATACCAAGATAGGGTTGTTTTTTGATATTTCCACAATAGGTTCCACGATCAGACACATAATTACTAGAGGTAACAATAATAATAACCAAAAGGTGAACATTTATTAATAAGCAATTTAATAAATGTTTATTGTTTAATTATTATTCGTTAAACTTATTAATAAATGTTTATTTATTAAACATATAAATACATTTTAATTTCCAACATACTTTGGGTTCATTTTAAGAAATCAGTACAGCAATTTTAAAAAAATAGTTAAATAAAACTAGGCAAACATTTAACCCAATCGCTGGGTTAAAACAGCCCAATCGCTATGTTAAAATAACCCATTCACTGGGTTAAAACAGCCCAATCGCTGTGCTAAAACAGCCCAACCGCTGGGTTAAATCAACCCAATCTCTGGGTTAAAACAGCCCAATCACTATGTTAAAATAACCCATTCGCTGGGTTAAAACAAACAAATCGCTATGTTAAAATAACCCATTCACTGGGTTAAAACAATCCAACCGCTGAGTTAAAACAAACCAATCGCTGTGCTAAAACAACCCAATCGCTGGGTTAAAACAACCCGATCGCTGGGTTAAAACAACCCAATTGCTGGGTTAAAACAACCCAATTGCTGGGTTAAAACAAACTAATCGCTGGTTTAAAACAGCCCAATATCTGGGTTAAAACAAACCAATTCGTTATGTAAAAATAACCCATTCGCTGGGTTAAAACAACCCAACTCAATCACTGGGTTAAAACAACCCAATAGATGGGTTAAAACAGCCCAACTGCTGGGTTAAAACAATCCAACCGCTGAGTTAAAACAACCCAATCGCTGGGTTAAAACAACCCAATCGCTGGGTTAAAACAACCCAATTGCTGGGTTAAAACAAACCAAATCGCTATGTAAAAATAACCCATTCGCTGGGTTAAAACAGCCCAATCAATGTGCTAAAACAGCCCAATCCAACTGCTGAGTTAAAAACAACCCAATCGCTTGGTTAAAACAAACCAATCGCTGGGTTAAAACAGGGTTAAAACAAACCAAATCGCTATGTAAAAATAACCCATTCACTGAGTTAAAACAGCCCAATCGCTATGTTAAAATAACCCATTCGCTGGGTTAAAACAAACAAATCGCTATGTTAAAACAGCCCATTCGCTGGGTTAAAACAAACCAATCGCTATGTTAAAATAACCCATTCACTGGGTTAAAACAATCCAACCGCTGAGTTAAAACAACCCAATCGCTGTGCTAAAACAGCCCAACCCAACCGCTGAGTTAAAACAACCCAACCGCTGGGTTAAAACAACCCAATCGAAGCAACCCAATCGCTGGGTTAAAACAACCCAATCGAAACAACCCAATCGCTGGGTTAAAACAACCCAATCGAAACAACCCAATCGCTGGATTAAACAAACCAAATCGCTATGTAAAAATAACCCATTCACTGGGTTAAAACAACCCAACTCAATCACTGGTTTAAAACAACCCTAAAGCTGGGTTAAAACAGCCCAACCGCTGGATTAAAACAAACCAATCGCTATGTAAAAATAACCCATTCGCTGGGTTAAAACAAACAAATCACTGGGTTAAAACAACCCAATGGCTGGGTTAGCAGAATCTTCAAGACACTATTTTCTATACAACGAAAATACAGTAACTAAAGAGGACAAAGAAATATGAGATAAAAGTATTTTATAGCTAAATTATGACAATGTTCATTTTGGGCTGAACTAAGCCTTTCAAACGTATGATGCATCATAAAATATTAATCAAAAACTTCAATAGCAAGTTCACATACATTATTACCACAATGGAACATACATACATTTTGGGGAAAGAGAGAGAAACAATGAGCGAGTAATTGAGCATATTTTTCTGTTAATTGTCTCTCAGTTCTTGCATTCAGAGGAAATGATCCAGTGATGTTGAAATAATAGCCGTTTGTTCTGTCTGCTTTAATTATGCTAATTTCACTAAAACACGGCTGATATTACACTGAGAGACAGGCAGCACATGCAGCCAAGAACGTGTTAACTGATCAGTAAACAGAAGGTGTAAAAGCACCTTTTTGGACATTTTTCCCCCTAATCATCCTAAAAAGTTACTGCAGAATTTAAAAAATAATCATATCCAAACTCAAGTCCAAAACACCAGGGCTGTATCTACTACAGAGATTGAGGAACCACCATAGAATTTAGAGTGTTCACAGTACTCAAGATGGTTAACAAATTGCTTTTTCAATGAATTATTAAATTGAAACGAGTAATTAATTTGAATTAAAAAAAGATTCGGCTTGAGTGAATGATTCAATGACTCACTCATAAAGACTCACTTGTTTCATTACTGGATGAATCAGCGTTTTTGAATGAATCTCTTAAATGAATGATTCAATGACAAATACATTTTTTAATGGTCATTTGTCGCCACCTACTGGTGTAACGATGTAAATGATACAATCATGATTTGAAGCATCAAGTTATTTTCAAAAGATGATTTTCTCTATTTTGACCGCTACCATAGACATTAATGTTTATATCAGAGCTATAAACTTTTATCCAAGTACATCTGTGATCATTTGAATTATTGTAAGACAGAAATAATGATACTGTGTGGTTGAAAAGACTGTATGTGAAGCTGTTTCATAACTATACATGACAACTGTAGATATGAATGTTCGCTGTGATCGTACTTGTCTAAGGTGTAATAGACAGAGCCGAATCACTGTCATTTAGGAATAAGTTTACGTGGGTGTTTGAATAGAGATTGCGATCTTTTAATGATTAATCGTGCAGCAGTTTTGTCATCTGCCACTTTAAACATGTGACCTCTTCGAAGAAGGATGGATTCTGATTGGCTGTCAATGTTTTTATCGTTCATCAGCTGGAAATTTTTTTCTGGAAGTGATTCCAACGATATCGTTATCACATTATATGCTGTTATATTTAGAATGATTTTTACAACTATATCTTTACCGTTGTCATCCTTGGTGTGAACGGGCCTAAAATTGTCTTCACTCAATCTAAATCACAAATGAAGACATTTCTCTTTCAAAACATTGTTTGCAAACCCTGTTAGACTGTTGTGATCAGAATTATAACTGAATGTTAAGTGTCATTTTAATAGTATTCAATGTTATTTTTAATTATTATTAGTATTTGTATTGTTTTGTATCTGTATAATTTGCTTAAAGAAGTATTGTCCTTTGTATACTCTAAAAACAACCCAGCATTTTCAACCCATGTTTGGGTCAAATATGGACAAACCCAACCACTGGGTTTAAAAATTGAATTTAAAAATTTCAACCAATCATTGGGTTTGTCCATATTTGACCCAAACCTGGGTTGAAACAACCCAGCATTTTTTAGAGTGTAGTCTCAGACCTTTGGACTCACTGTATGTTAATGAATTAGGACATGGAGGGACACATGGTTGGTTGATGATCAAGTGTTTGAATACTGTATGACCTTCTTGGTTGTAGGCATTTCATTATCTGCAAAATCAGCTCAGAAACCATGGGGCGGCTCGAACTTTCCTGCTCTCAAACTTTTCCAATCTCTTTCGACTTGACAAGAGGCCTCAGTGTGCACTCTGCAAATATTGCCTGGACCGCACATGAGTTACTTGAGCTACTGAAAGACTGAGCCAACTGTGAGACCAAATTGAAGAGCATTATAAAACATGCTCTGGGGTTTTGTGCCGCTCTCATAGTATTCTAATGGGTTTCCAATATAAGCAGCGCAGCAAGGGACACACAGGTCTATTGGGTTAGGAATTATTCTGATTTAAAAGCAATTATGCTTTTTTCCCCAAATGCCAGCAGAGGCTTTGAAAAGAAAGAAATTGAGAAGCTTATTAATTTTGAACATTTAAAGCCACTCTAAGCAGCAACCATTCTAATTGGTTTACCCGGTAAGCGGTAATCCTACAAGGTAGCGCCTACTTACCCATGTCTGCTTTTCAGCAAATCAGTTAGGATTACTGGCCAAACGTTGTGTCTTCATATTCATGAGAAAAGCAAACTTTTCCCTCACTATGGGCCTGTTTACGCCTGGTCACTTCATGTGTTTTCTCTGATGGGATAGCTATCCAATCGTGGAAAGACCAGGTGTAAATGCCCACCGAAATGCTTTCAAGACGGATTTAAATCCGATCACTCAAAAAAAAATGAAGAAGATCCACCAATCACAGAAGACGCTGTCACCATGGAAATGCTAATTACAGCAAAAGAGTAGAGCAGTGAACCATCAACTTCCATAAGCATTGTAATGTAATCAAATCAGAAAACAACAGTACAGAAAATTATTGAGGTATATATGTTGAAAATAACAATTGCATGCGTGTCTGTTTTTCAAATAGGCCTACTTTTGCTTTAAACCTTGGAAACAATTGGTTTCGTTCATTAATTTTTTTATGACCAAATTGTGTCAAGCATAATGAAACTAATGAAGCTAATGATCCAAGATACTGTGATTGCACATCAAGGACAAAGACTTTACTTTTTACGCTTTGAAATAACATTGCCACTCTCTAGAATGTCACTTCCACTTATGATGTTTCAGTTAATCGATTTAATGATAGATAGTTTAATGCATCTACAAAAGTTGTTACAGTGACCACAGAGACTCAAAATCCATGAAGTGCCTTTTTAAAGCTTTTTATCTTGTTGAACAGTTGACTGTATAACATGTTTGATGGCTCTCAGCTTGTTCTCGAGTTGCCAATTGACCTTGCAGTGTAAAACGGTGGGAACATTGATTGTTTGCACTCGTTTTCTCTTCACTTCACAGTTAGCTTTTTGCAACCGACTGATGCTGCAAGGTCGGTCTAATACATTAAAACACCCGGCAGTGCAGGTGACCATTCAGGTTGCTATGATGCAACATAGGTCCCCAGCTCAAATTTTTGATTTTGTGAAAAAAAAAAAAATTCTCTAGAAAGACAAACATAAATAGTGATGAAAGCCAAAATATTAAATGTCACAGATGTATATTTACTGAGTAATCCACTGTTTTGTAGACAGGGGTCAAAATGTTAATTTTCACCTGAGATTTTGAGCCAAAAAATAACTTTAGAAAGATGGCAACATTGTTATTTAATTTTTTACACAGAGATTGGTAGGTCTGTTAGTAAAATATGTTGACTTCAGCCGTCGTTGTTTCACTAAATGCCAACGGTGACAGTTCAAAAATAGCAAAAAGCACTTCTTGTGTTTTTTGCCTCAAGTTTGCATGCCTGTAACTCAAGAAGTATTAAAGATATCTTAATATCCTTTTAGATTCTGGTTCTTCTTTTGGTGTCTTCAATTTAAAGGCCCAATATGGTTCATTTCCAGAGATATGGAGATCTTAATGTGTAAATTGTAACCACATTTTCAGTGGTCAAAAACCAAATGTGGGTCACTTTGCATACAGCTGATACTTTTTTCATTTAAAGAGGAATATCTGAAGAACAAATAATGTTATACCTAGAAATGTATCTTGTTTTTTTCCATCTGCTCAATTGCATAGAACATACCTGTTTGAATGCCATAAATATTCTTTTTCTAAAGTTTTCATGTCTGTAACTCTAAAAAGCATTCAATATATCTTAATATCCTTCTAGATTCTCATTCTTAATATACTTTTCTTTTGGAATCTTTATTTTTAAGGCCCTATATTGTTCAGTCCGATAGATATTGGGACCCCAATGTGACTCCATGTCCAAATTGTTGAATTTTACCAATTTTCAAATTGAGTTAGTCAAGAAGTGTTTTTTGCCATTCTTGAACGGTCACCGTTGGCATATAATGCAACAAAGATTGGTAAAGTCAACAGATTTTACTAATAGACCTACCAATCTCTGTGTTAAAAATAAAATAATGATGTTGCCATCTTTCTAAAGTCATTTTTACACCCCAGTAAATTGGCTTCAAATCTCAGGTGAAAATTGTCACTTTTACCCCCCTCTACAAATTAGTGAATTACTCAGTAAATATACTTCTGTGACATTTAATATTTTGGCTTTCATAACTATTTATGTTTGTCTTTGTACAGAAATATTAACAAAAATCAAGTTATTTACAAATGCAATCAGTAAAATAACACAATAAGAAAGTTTGGGGTTATTACAAGAAAACCTCAAAGGCAAACAATTTCAATTCATTTTAACTATATGTCCTTACATACAAATTTGAGAAGTTTCAAGTATTAAATCGCAAGTATGCATCCTGTTTGCCTATTCAAATTCAACAGATGACTATACAAGTGTTATACATCAAAAATCCTGCTAGTCTCCATTTTTATTGGTAATCTTGTTTACAGATACGCCACGTTTTTTTAATGTAACTGTAAAGAGTATCTTTTTTGTATATCCTACACATACTGTATCCCAAGTCTTCCAAAACCAACAGCTGAAGCTTTGCTTGGCCATTGGAGGTCTGGCAACTAAAAATGAAGTGCTAATAAGGAGAATGATCTATCGAGCGATCTTCCTCCAGGCTCATGTATTATAAATGCTAATGTCTCCCTAAAGCACAGTCTCCCTTTGGTGCTAATTGCTATATGAATGCGAAGAGGCAAAGAGAGAAACAGAGTGAAAAATGTCAGAAAGTTGTAGCTGGATTTGCCATCTGTTCTCAAGGTCAATTGTCACCTAGCAAACACATCCGTCATGCCCCAAACCCGGTAAACAAGCACAAATTACGCCACTGTTTCCCACATTGTTATTGCACATTCAAAAGCCTCCCACTGTTTTAGAACACTTGCAGTCGCTGCAGGCTGCAGTCGCATCTATGGTTAGGGATGATGCAGAAAAAAATCGTAACAAGTGGTTGTAAAATTATACGGTCTAACAATGCCGTACACATTCAGATTCCAGCATTATCTAGCTGCTCTTCACTCACACGTTTTTAGATTCTCACTCTGTTCATGCTAATAGAACCCTATATTTGTACATTTAAATTGTGTTTCACTATAGTGTTGTTGGCACACATGGGTGTATTTTCCTGTTAAACTCCACTAAAAGTGTATTGCTAGCTCCCCCGATGGGCACTTAGCATCAGTGAGATGTTTATGGCGAATATTTTTACCCTGAAATAATGATCACCTTGACAACATAATGCAATTTACATAATTACAGTATAAGTACTACTGATTCAGATTATAGCAACTGCGTATTGTGCAATTAAGTGCCTTTCCCTTGTGTTTCAAACATCTTGATGTGCAGAAGGTTGTTTTTGTTTGCTGCTCCTTAGCATCAGCGAGATGTTTAGTGATTGTTTAAACGTTTGTCAGTGCTCCTTGTTCAAGTTCTTGTCATTGCAAGACTGCACTAGATGATCCAGAATGCAGCAGCGCATCTGGCCTTCAATGAGCCAAAGAAGAACCACAGATCACTGAACAAGTTATTTTTTTGCATTTAACCTCTGCTCTAGCTTGTTTCCTAATCTAGCCTTCTAAAGGCCAAAGTATACTTCACTTTTTACGCGTACGCGAGGGTCAGCTTGCAGTGAGCGTGATGCAAATTTCGTCATCAGAATAGTATGCGCGTACTGAACGCGCACTGCCGAATTCTTGTAACCTTTGTAACTTTGTACGTGCGGGTCGCACATGCGCATTTATTTTATTTTTTTTTGCAGTGAACAAAAAAAGCCGGAACACGTGCAAGCTACAGCAACAATGGAGGCCTACATAGACGAGAGATTGTGCGAAGAGGTTAGAAAGTACCCTCATTTGTACAACTCTAGCATGAAAGAATACAAAGATGTTTATATGGGTTGTAACTCATAGAGGTATTGCAATTTGTCGCAATGCGCATGTGTCAAACACCCATGAGTCAAGTGAAGTATACTTTGCGTTCGACTGCGTACACATAAAAAAACAAAGTATACTTCCTGCTTAAGGGTACGTTTACACAACAACAATGTACTAAAAACTGAAAAGTGTTTCCTTTTCATTTTTCACATACAAACGTCACCATTGTCAAAACCATCCCAGTTCAAACGGATCCGCGAAACCGACAAAAAAAACACTATTCTGCTGCCAGGCCAGTAGATGGCGATGTCACTTTGTAAAAAAACACCACATGCCTATGGACTGAACACGTAGTACGCATGTGCATGATGTCACCATTTTCACAAATTCGTGTTTTTGTAGTTTACACGAAGACTATAACGGTATTATTCTCAAAAACTCGCACTTTGAAACATGTTTTCAAAAGTTTGCATTTTAAGGCTTCCAAAATGCCGTTTTCGTGTAAATGAACTTCCAAAACACATAAAAGTTTTACGTTTTTATTTAAAAACAGTGTTGTGTGTAAACGTCCCCTTAAAAACCTGCCTTTTTGCTTGTTATCGTCTTCATTTGCATGTAGATTTAGATATAAGCATCTAATAAATGAATAAATGTAAACACTTTTTAATATAAAACACAATAAAAACAAATTACACATTAAAGTTTCAACTCCCTAACCCTGGCAGATGAGCAATAGCAATATTAAAGCTGGCCTCAGCAAACACCTTTAAGAATTCTAATAATTCAGTGTTTAACTAAATTCTCACTAAAAATGATCCAAGAAAAGAAGCACATGCTGTAATAGCAGCTCCTTCTCCAGTTTAACCCCGACTCAAGAACAGTCCGTGTACATTTCCCAGATGAGTTGAACTCCCCTCAGGCATCTGATATGGAATATAAACTCCTGCTTTACAAGCTCAACATCCACCCACGTGTATAAAACAACATATTTAATCTTCTGGCCTGTGCACTTTTGTGTCAGGGATGGTGAAATGTCATGACCCAGGGCGATCCACATCCCACTCTTGTGGTTTAAATGTTTTCCTTTTTTATTTATTTATGGCATTCAACATTATTGAAGTATGACGACCCTTTCTCTAAAAGGAAACTGCACAAAAGATTGAATGAAATGATAAATAATGATAGTTCACGAATAGGGAGAAAACAGCAGATTTTAAATGAAAATGCAAAGTGAGAGACAATTTAAGGTGTGCCATCAAGAATTTTTTGGAAGAAAACATTTTGGCAGATAATAATAATGATGATGATAATAATAATAATAATAATAATAATAATAATTTTTATATTATTGTTATTATTGGGTATTCTGCTCTGAATTTATTTGTACGGGATTATTTATCGCCGATTATTTATGTACGATTTGTGAACAAGCCGATTAGTTTCATTGTTCGCTGCGGTTCTCTGGGAAACAATTCACTGACTCCATAAAATGGCGGGGCGGGACGGGATCGTCAGTTTTTTCGGACTTGTCCTACACGAAAATTAGTCAAAAGAACCGTGAGTTTGTGCGGATGATTTGACTGAAGGAGCGACTAGAAAGTTAGTAAAATGTTTATTTCAGCTTGTTCACTTTTGTTATTAACAGACATACTAAAATTACTTTGGCTTTAATTAATATATTTTATTAAATGTCGGTGTCGGTCTGTGAGGTAATTTTTCGTCAGGCTGCACAATATCAATACCTTTTAAAAATAGCTGCAGGTTTATTTAAATATAGCCAATTCGATGATCAATACAGACATCCCCTGATATCTTACATGGCTTGGTAGCCTAATTAATTTAATTTTATCCAATCACCATCACAATATAGCGGAAACACATATAGTCATACAAACCATTATACATGAATAGGTTACATGAAACATCTACTCACCTCTGTGAAAATAAACTCCATATCCTCCACTTATTCATTTATATATCCATGTCATTCTGTCTCACTTGTTTTGTGATCTTTTTTTGGATTTTATCGATATTTTGAATATTAAAATGTTTTACTGCACCTGTCTTAACGACATGCATGCTTGATGATGCGAAAGCGATACTGAAAGCTTATTGGCTAGAATGTTTACCTTCTAATAATGATTGGTTATGTGTGCAGAAGGCGGCAAATTTAATTTAGCCGTGTCATTTGAATATGCGTCCTTATCCTGAAGTATATAAAATACGCCTGTGCTTGTGAGCTTTAATTACACAAATTTAAATTACATGCATCTTTAAGCACATTATATCTATTTTATTATATGCATAAATGTGTTTTATTCCTTTGATGGCCAAGCTTAATTTTCGATCAGCGTCATTACTCCAGTCTTCAGAGTCACATGATTCCTCTGGTAAATTTATTAAAAACAAGAGTCCCTTTTCCCTTTCATTGTTGAATACATTTTAGAGGAGGCTCAGACTATATCTTGCTTCCTCTAACAGACTGCTACTGCTTTTACTATTGTTTATTGTAATTGGAAATCACATTTAGGTAATACAGTAAATGTTTATGAGCTCATGGCTGCTGTAAAAGGCCATTGTTTTTTTATTTGTTTAAGAGCTTATTGTATATTTATGCTTAAGACACAATAACCATATATTTACTTGTTATGCATCTGCATAAGGAATGCAACTACAAATATCATTGAAGGTGCACTCAGTAATTCTTTATGTTATGCATTAAATTGGACTGTTCTATCCAATATTAATGTGTGCAATGTATTTTATTAATGGTTGAGGATCCGGTTGAGCTTTGGGTTAGAAGCTTTGCAAGTGTCTTTTGGTTTCAGTTCGGATTGCTTTGAAACATCTGCCAGGGAGAAGCTTTTGGGACAAGCAATAATCCTTCTTCTTGGTCCAGTTCACTGTCCTGGACCTGCCAGGGATGGACGCTCACAGCCAAGTATTGCGTTGTTTGCTTAGCAACATCAAACTGAGTCTACTTCTACCTGTAGAGTTATGTTTCATTTCTGTTTGAAGGTTGCCTAAGATAATTCTGCCTATTTCGATAGTAAACAGCTCAATAGGGTTTGGAACAGAGTTTTTGTCTTTTCTTGAAGGCATTTCCTCCTATTTACGCCATCTTCAAAGCTGTTTGAGCAGAGGAACGTATGTATCAGTGGTGTTACCCTCCTAGGAATCCTCCCTTTTCAACCTTTCCTTCTTTTCTCTCTCTGTTGTTTCTGAATGGTGTGAAGTGATTTTGTTGCCCCATGAATCTCCACTAGCTCCGCTGGAAACATCACCCTATGGATCGCAGTCAGAGATGGCATATTTAATTTAGCGTGAATGAAAACAAGGCCGTGCTGTTGGGTTTGTACATATTCAGCTGCACTAGAAATTTGTGTTAACATAATGTATTACTGACCTTTACAAAAGCTACATGCCGGTTTCAGGGAGTACCTAACTACAAAAATAGTGATACTGCTAACTACATTTTTCAGTATTATAAAGCTAGCTGCTATATAGGGGGAGAATGGGGCAAGATGAACCATCTTTTGCTTATGTGGTCCTCAAGATAAGGTCAAATGAGGTAGAAGTACAATGAAAATGTCTATAGCAATTTCAGAATGTTTCCTATCATTTTAAATGATTGGAATACATCTATGACAAAGGGTTCTAAAAATATGGCTTATTATAATTTTTTTTTTTTTTTTTAAAGTGTTCCTGTGGCTCAATTTACCCCAGGTTATGGGTAAGTTGATCCGAGTCAGTGGGTAAGTTGCAACATCTGAATCAAACCCATTTGAAATTGTAAAGACAATTTACCTCTTTTAAAGAACAATTTAATAATCACATTTCCTTTTACAAATAATCATATTTCTTTTTAAAGCCAACTTAAACAACATAAAACCAACCAAATGAAAGTTGAAATTCCAATATCTTTATTTGTTTACATTTCTGAAACAATGTTGAACACTAAAGTTGTAACCTTCACAAAAAAAAAAAAAATGGGTTATGGGTTAAAAACAACATGGGTTGAAAATGGACAAATGGGTTGTTGGGTTGGTTTAGTTTTATTTAACTCAACTATTATCATTATTATTTTTTTAATTACTGTTTTGCTTGCTTAAAATGAACCCAAAGTATGTTGGAAATGAACATTTATTAATATGTTTAATAAATAAACATTTATTAATAAGTTTAATGAATAATAATTAAACATTTATTAAATTGCTTATTAATAAATGTTCACCTTTTGATTATTATTGTTGCCTCTAGTAATTATGTCTGATTTTTAATATCCAATTTATTTTGGGTTTATTTTAAGTCAGCCAAATAGTAATTTATGAACAATAGTTGGGTTAAATAAAACTGTCCAGCACATTGGGCAAACAACCCAACAGCTGGGTCAAAACAACCCAATCACTGGGTTTGTCCATTTTCAACCCAACTTGGGTTGTTTTTAACCCAAAATTTTAATGTTTTTACTTTTTTTTTTTAGTGTTTGATTGTTTCATGCTGTCACCTCACCTGTAGAGATCCTCATTGCTTTTGTACCAAATAAATACTGCTATTTTAAGTGAGCTTCATTATAGTTAGTGGTAGGCCCCACGATATGATATTGTTGTGATTTTAAATATTTAGCGATATGCTGAGTATATTGCAATAACAAAAAAATAAAATAAAATAATAATAATAATAATAAAAAAGCGATTTATTACCTTTTTTCAACCCCAAATGTCCACAAAGGGAAACTTTGACCACATGTTTTTTATCTAATAAGATAAGATTTCTAGATACAGTCAAACCAAAATGTATTCAGACACCTTGAACATTTCATTCATTAATACAGTTTATTCACTATAGTTTAATAAAAATGGTAATAAAATATGACACTATCTCAGAGTTAAACTGTGTCATAAAAAAATTAATCTTAATTATGTCAGATAACAAAGTGTCTGAATAATTTTTGGTTCCCAATTTTTATCAGTTTTACTGGTAGTCCACTGTATGAAGAATTTTTGGGTATAATATGTTGCAGTTTACTTTATTTTGCTATCCTCACTTACATAAATTAACTATAGTGTCCTGCACACACTAGTAAAAATATACAAAAAATATCAAAAAAGTAATTTTTGGTTTGACTGTATATCTAAATATATCCAACTCTTGTGTTTTGACACCAGTGAGACTTTATTGACTGTTTATTGACTTTAAATCGTCAAAGTCTGTGGAAAGATTAAAAGAGACTTTGGCAGAAGGGTTTCACCTCAGATTAGAGGGAAGTTTAATGATGTCTTTTTGCACATCTCTTGGTTTGTTGAAGCTCTCAGCATGTTTCTGCAGCAGAGCATGAGCTGCGACCAACAGGTTATAGATGCACCTGTTCTGGAGAGCAAGACCTCCTACTGTCACCTCATTGATTTACAATGTCCACATGTGGCGGAATCACTGCTACACTCGTCCACGTCGCTCCGCTGTTGCTAGGCAACTGCTTAACAAGACAGGAATTCGGGCAATAACATGTCAAAAAAGGCAAAGTAAAACTTCAGCCCATATCTCAGGGTTACAATTTGTATTATTTATGTTCTTTTACTTCGCTGACAGCTGTGGTGTGCATTTGAATCACAGTTCAAACAAAATCTTGATATTATCCTCATTCTATAAAGAGTGAAAAAAGAGACTTAGTATTTCACCTGTATATTTTTCATAACTGACTTTAAAAACGATATATATATATGTATATACAGTGATCATTTATTATAGCTTGTCAAATTTGCCCCATTTGGATATGAGCAAAAACAAGCCATTTTTGTGTGTGTCCCTTTAAATGCAAATGAGCTGCTGCTCCCGCCCCCTTTTCCAGAAGAGGGCAGAGCTTTAACAGCTCGTGCTTTGGTTGCTCAACAACAACAAAGCTGGAGAATCTCACGCAGCCAAAATGAGGATTGTCAGTAACGGTGTTCAGCCTTACATTGTTCAAACCGGGAAGTAAAATGGAAAGTAAAAAATCATTGTTGATGTAAACTAAAGACTATTGGATATTGAAACAGGCACATCCTGCCTGTTTCAATATAACTCCACAGAGAAACAAAAACCACACTTAACTCGTCAAGCCATTTCATATATGGAGAACACCTTGTGAATTAAGATATCGTCACATTCACAAAAGGTTTCGTACACACAGTCTTTTAACGTCCCATCAAAGGTCTGTTGTGTTAAAGGTGCCAGGAAGCCCAAAATGTGATGGAGCGAGACAGATGGTGCTGAGGTGCTGATATGCATAGGAATATGTTCCATTACTGCAACCGGCTGTCCAGTTTTACCCCACTGCCACGAAGTTGGCACACGTAGACGCCAGCCTGCCATTCTCCCCAAATATGTCTAAATGACAACTGACCCGCTTTGGCTCGGCATCCAGGTTCAGGCTCTCCAAAAGGACAGACATCAGTAACCTCCACCCAACAAGCTCCTTAATTATAATAAACCTGCCGACACACGAGACGCCACTTCTCTTAATTAAATTAAGATCATTTTTATTGACTTAATTGTTTGAGACAAGTCATTTGCAGAGGCTTAGACAGCACAAATGATGGAGGATGAGTAATTAATGTGTTTTTTAATTGGAGTGGATGTCTAAGGCTGGTTTATATGGGGCCGCTCTGCTGAGCAATGAAAGAGTCTGTGGCCCTCAGGTTTTAATTCTCCATGAGCTGCTCTCTTCATCTTAGGAGGTTGATGTATAGCTATACTGTATAAATATAATGGCACGTCATCCGAGCGGGCAAAGCTGATTATCGCATGAGGGCTAGTTTGTCAAATGCTTCAGATGTGAGTGCAGGAAGGTTGACAGAAATGTTTTTGTGTGTGCCGTGAGTGCGGCACAAAACATTCGTCACAAGTTGCAATTAACCAGGCCAATTTATAGCTCCGGTAGGAGAGATTTGATACAGTGAGATATGATGCTGAGCAATGCAATCTGTGCCAGCAGGCTTTGAATTTCAGGTTTTCCAGGTCTTGTTGAAGCCTAGACCTCTCAATAGGCATTTTATGTACAGACTTTTAATAGTCTGAATTTTACTTAAGAGGTGTTTTAGAGGTGTTCTGACTGAATGAAAGTTTAATTATGTTTCCAACCACAGCCGACATATAGGTCCTATTACTGACATTAACCTCAGCGGGTCCAAGTAAATGTATGAAAAGCTGATTCATATTAACAGAACAGTGAATATAACATCTTTAGAGTCTCACAGTTGGATTGCCTTTAAATTAGGGAAGTTTAACTATTTAATATATGGAAATAATGTCTTAAAATATGTTAATTTCCGTTTTGCCTGTACAAGTCATTTCAACTCATTTTTTTTTTTTTTAAAAATCGTGTCTAGTTAAGTCTTAAAAAATTAAGCTGAAATTGGTTAAATTATGTTGATTAGTTAAAGTAATGGGAAAATTCGTGACTTGCATGGCAACATTTGTGGTTTCTCAATTACTAAGAAAGCACAAAATTAGTCTGAAGTACACTGTAAACCCAAATAAGTTGGGCTAACTCAAAAAAATTGATGTAGTTACACAAAATTTGAGTTATGTTCCCAATTTTAAGTAAGCAGAACTGTCAAGTTTTGAGTTTGTATTATGCATGTTAATTGCTCCTAACTTCAAGTACTGAGTTAGCTAACTCATATGTTCTGATAGCAATTAACATAAAATATTTAGTTAATTAACTTTTTTATGAGTTTTTGCAAATCAAATGAAGCAAACCCTAATAAGTTGTCAAAACTCCAAGTTGAATGAAAATTTTTAAGTTAAGAAACTCAAAGTTTTAGTAAGATTTTTATGTTGTACTCATACATTTTTATTGTTCTTAACTTGAAATATTTCAGTACACTAATTTATACATTTGACTTAAAATTATAAGGATATGAGTTCATACAACTCAAAACAAATGAAATATGTCAGTGCTGTGAACTCAAAAGAAAAAGAAAGTTCTAAATAATCATAACAGTTAATTTAACTGAACTAATTTGTTTAATTCAGGTTTAACCCACTCAAAACAATTAAGTATTTTAAGCATTAGGGTTTACAGTTGGAGACTGTCTCCCAATTACTTGCAGAAATAAATCTTCAAATCTAAGTAATTATGAAATTATATGATAAGTGAATATGAGCAAGTCACTTGCAGAGTTGTTGTTTGCATAAGTTGTTTTCCTAAAAAAAAAAAAAACACACACACACAAAAATAGTGTGATTTTTGTTTTCCCCTTCATCTATTTTTTATTAGTGAGTCAGAACTCATTTTGTGTCACGCAGTTTTGTGAGACTGACATTGCAGATCCTCGTCTTCGCATGATACAAATGTTTGTTCATATACAGTTCAGTTATTATCTCTATAATTATAATAATAGTTAAAACCAGCCACAAATTAGACAATACTATCTGTTATTTTTAGGTCAAGTTAACTTTGGTTGTTAGCACACAATCGGATTAAAATGAAGTTTCTGTAGAAAATGCTCTGAGCTCAAGTTAATCAATTCAGTGAAATGACAAACTAAAATGAGGCCAAATGAGATTCTGTTTCTGTTATTCATACGCTGGCATAGAGTTATAAATATATAGCTTATGTCATTTCTAATCATTCATAAGAACATCAGCAATTTAGTTAGTGTGAGTTTTTGAAGTTTTAATATTTGATATTACTTGTGTTTATGAGGTTTTATTTTGACCACTTGATAGACTGCAATAAAGTAAACTATAGATAGATAGATAGATAGATAGATGGATATTATTATATTAGATTGTTATTATTATATTTTCACTCCTTTTGACAGACACAAATCTAGCACCAACCAAAGGTTTTCAACTTTTTTTTCTCTCATCCTGGTAAAAATGAGGCAGTAAAAGAATGTAATTCTGTCTGAGCTTAATAAAAAAGATTCAATTTCGGTAAATGCTAATTAATTCTCAAAAATGTGAAGCCTGGCTCATTTACTTTATATTTACAGACTCAAAGGTTATAATAAAAATTGCATGTTCATTTTTGTCCTAGAGCTAATTCACAACCTCAACTGTCCTTCACGAGTTGTTAATCACATTAAAGTATCACAGGTGATAATTCAATAAAGAGGACCATGTTCGGGGCAAACTATCAATGACTGACATAAACTTTAGCATGCCGGGAAACATGTGGCTATCATAATTTCATTGGAAAACAACACTAAAGAAGGTGGAATGAAGCATTCAGAACATGAATCGATTATACATTTCTGCATGAAGTTGTCAGGAACAGAAACAAACTTCAGACTTTTGTGATAAACACTTCCAGCTACTAGTTCACTGCTATTCAGCAACCCAATTTAAATATTTAACCCCCTCATAACAATCTTGAGATGAGGCTCCGCCCACAGCCAGTAACATCATACATAAGAGCCATGGTGCATTCATGTCCTCCTGAAAGTTCATATTTACAAATTGGGAAGTCGTAATTATGACGTCAGGTGCGTTCAAATCGGAGCAAGATGGCATAAAATTAAACAAGATTCTTAAACTCTACATCTACAAATTTTGGCTTTGTTAGGGCTACAAGCGCGTAGTGCTAAAACCCTATTGTAATTGCTACGATTTTCAAAGATCAACATTCTGCCCTAAAAGTGATTGGGCAGACCAAACCAAACCGTAAGTCGTAGAGACTTTAAACTTTGGGGGATGGTAGTACCCACCCCATCTACAACGTCACCAAAGCTCAGCCCAATCGGCCTGGTGGTGGCGCTACAGCTGTCAAAGTATGAAATCGCTCATAACTCCTAAACCGTTAATCACAGACTCAAGTGTCTTGGAATGTGTTGGAGTGTGTTGGAATCCCTGGATCAACCAAACCAGTGCAGAAAGATTCTCTGGAGTCTGATTGTCAATAATTATCAAAAACAAGTCAAAATGTCCATTCGCGTTCACGATGGGACGCTAAAACGTTTGAAGTGGGCGTGGCCACTTTTACTAAAAAGGCTATAACTCTTGAACGGAATGAGATAACTTCACCAAACCTGGTACAAATATGTACAGGCTCAGTCTGTGATCACGTGAAAAAGGACGCGGCAAATGGCCATTTGGTGGCGCTATAAAATAAAAATAAATACACAACAGGTTAGACAAAGTTAAAGGAAGCCGATCGGAATGAAACTTGCTGGGCCAGTTTGACTCATGGCCCTAGAGGTCTGTGAGAAATCTGAAAGAAATTGGCATTTTCAAGCGCGTAAACGATTGTATATTACACAATTTTTCACACGTGCACACAATATTCCTACTGTAAGATAGATCTCCTCATTCTGAACAACTTGGCCTCTAGGACCACTGCTGTCAATTTAATCATTTCTTAAAGGGTTAGTTCACCCAAAAATGAAAATAATGTCATTTATTACTCACCCTCATGCTGTTCCACACCCGTAAGACCTTCGTTAATCTTCGGAACACAAATTAAGAATTTTTTGTTGAAATCCGATGGCTCAGTGAGGCCTCCATAGCCAGCAATGACATTTCCTCTCTCAAGATCCATTAATGTACTAAAAACATATTTAAATCAGTTCATGTGAGTACAGTGGATCAATATTAATATTATAAAGTGACGAGAATATTTTTGGTGCACCAAAAACCTAACTAGTCCTAGGTTTTTCACTAATCCTCGATGAAACCACTGCAGGACAATTCAATAATTTCCAAAAACATGTTAAACCTTTCCCTATGGATACCTATAACAGGATCATTTAGAAAATGGGGATGGCCAAGCGTACACAAAAGCCTATAATTCCTAAATGAAAATTCAAAACTTTGCGAAATTAGGTGAGCACATGATTCTAAACAAGCATTCAAACTTTTATGGAGATTGGGCGATAGGTGGCGCTATAACAGGTTTCAAAAACATTATTTCTATAGTAAATGATCTGAAATTGCAGAAAATGGTCTTTTTCATCTCTGATTTAGGTGTTTACAGGCTTGCTATATAATATATAATATGTAATATCTTACATTTGCGCTTAAAGGAACCCTGATAATTGCAGCTAAATTTTTTATTCAATTTACAAAGATTCTGTAAATTGAATCATTATATATTCAGTTGTAATTAATTAATTAAGTTTGGTTCATTGATTCTGTTATTTTTCTGTTTATTACCATGAAGCTGCTTTGAAACAATCTGTATTGCATGAAGCAGGGGGTCTCAAACTTTTTGGGACTTGGGACCCCTTATCAGTTCAAGCATTTCTCAACAAATTTACATGTTTTCTCTTTTAAAACTTCAGTTTCCCACTTATAATTACAACTTTGTGGTGACGTTCATGTGCGTTCAACTCATAAATATGATCTTTCTGACATGATTTAATCAGAAAATGGAGGTGAAATAATGGGAACGGGTGTTATTTTAGTCAATATCTCTTCTTGATCAAGTTCTCTTCGGATTAAGTCAAAAACGAAAACAGAATTTTGACTAAATATTTCATATTCAGAGCAGGGTGAATTGGCGATACTGACATTTATCAAATCACTTGAGCAAATTATAGACACATCCATAAACAAAACCACAACGCTCCAATGCTCCGACTTCAGCTCCAGTTGTTTCACATCATGGCCGTGTTAAACGGTGCGTCAGAGGATTCGGGTGAAGACACTCTAAGACATCACACAACATAATGACACAGGTATTATGGTTAATTGGTTTTCATTATCTTCCTCCCAGGTGGCATTTATCTTTGCGGGAATCTGGTGGCATCTGTCCTTGTAGTACACACCCGTACAGCGTTTTTAATTAAAACAATTACCATGAAGGGCATCTAAGGAGAGGAGTTTAATCACAGAGGGGAATTAGTTATTAAAATCCAATTGTTTTCTAAATGGTGTAATGAGGCGGTCCAATTTCACCTGGCCAGTGCCGGTGATAAAGATCAAGTAGGCTTCCGGCTCATTAGCAAGGCCGTTCCTTACGGAGTTTTAAGTAACTGTGTTGTTGTTTGACAAGGTAAAGTGTTGAGGTAAGTTATGTTAATTCATTCATTTAATGTAACACAGCCTTGTAATTGGTGCAGAGCAACTTCAAGGCTTTTCGTGTTGGGGATATCTAGACGCCAGCATGCATAAACAATCGCGTGTAATTGCAGACTTTAAGGTCTTTTGTGGAGACCTTCGTGCTTGTGCATATAAACACCTGCTGATAGTTAAACCGATTGTTTTAATATCAATTTTTTTTCTGTCCTTGACCTCATTAGATGCCGGGTTCTCGTAATTTCAGGACGGCGAGGTTAGGCTGTGTCTTTCCATGGCGCTGGAAAATAAATTAAACAGTAACTGGGGTTGAGGATCCAATCTCCTAATGGATAATGCCTGTACGGCGCTCTTGAGAAGGGCACTCAACCTTAAATTGTTCCAGTGGCGCAGAAAAGCTTCTCTTAAACCGCATCTAATTGGTCTTTCTAGAATGGAGCTCAACTAATAGACTCTCAGTTTGGATTGAGGCTTGGGCCTTCACAGCCCAACCGTTTCCAATGAGGACGATCATGTTTGGCCTTCAGCGCACATTAGTGATTATTTACTGTTTGAGCGATGCACTTCAACGAGAAGACAGCAAAACATTTCTGTAGAACATTGACGTGAATTAATATTTGCATGAACTCTATTGGCTGAAAAAAAAAAAGCTAAATTATTAACATGACATAGTCTGGCAATTTTGTAAGCAGCAGAATTGTGTCCCAGCCAATGGAACAAACACTGGGCTAAATACTGTATTGGTAATAGCCAAATTACCAAATTTGTGTCAAAATGACAGTTAATTGGATGCACAAAACAAAAGCCCTTTTAAGTGTTTATTTTGCTAATCTATCCACAATTTTATGAATAGTTGCATTGGATTTTATTTGGATTTTGCATTGGGGTTCTTTTCCTTCTTGGGGCAAGTCATATGATAGATTTGTGTGAAGTTTCAATCAAACTTTTAATTATTATTTTTTTTAACCATACTGTATCATATTGTGATTGTCGTCAGTGATGTTAAACCTGACGTGATGCATAATGAAACTTGAGAGCTATTGCAGAGGGGAATATTTTTTTTAAGTATTTCAGTTTCGTTTCTCACACAAATCTATCATATGACTTCAGAAGACTTGGAGTATAGTCACATGAACTACTGTTATGGTGCTTTCTTGTCAAGTATAGATCAAAGTATAAATCTCTATCCACTTTTGTTGTATAGAAAAGAGCAGCTCGGACATAATGGCTAAGATCTAAAAATATATAATACTAATTATCATATACTATTGTCACGGGTTGCTGTCTATACTGTAAATATCCAAGAGAGATGCGTGATGCAAAATGAAGGATGAACAATGACTTTAATAAATAGAAAAGAGCTATATCTTTACACATGCCATGTAATGTTAACACAAGATCATGAACTGAAGAAGACTTGGGGCCAGATTTACTAAACAGGGCAAATTAGCGCAAGAACGTAATTCCAAAAAATGTGCCGATGGGAGCGGAAAGTTTTGCACGTGATCTACTGATGACGCAAATTAAAGAACACAGAAGCAGCTGATCATTTCCATAATGACCAATGCAATGCACCTGTTTGAGTCTGGTTTAAGACATGCTTTTTTTGGGCAGTAAATAATGGTGCAAATACCAGTAAATTGACTAGCGCAAACCTTAGTAAATCACCTAAATATCACATAAATTTTGTGTCTGAAAGGGAAACTCCTACAAATGCATATGCAATAAGGTCAGCCGCAAAAATAACCCTGTCCACACCTTTTCAGCGCTAATTTTTAACTGCATGTCTTTAAGTAAATCCTGACAGTAAGTTTAATGCCAAAAGAAGGTTTGTGCTGGCACAAGCTATTGGTAAGTAAGGGTATGTTTACATGACAAAGACGTACTAAAAATGGAAAAGCTTTTCCTTTGCGTTTTTCAGGAACAGACAACAACATTGTCAAAACGATCCCTGTTCACACATATCCATGAAAATGACTAAAAACTTTGTAAAGAAACACTATGGGCCTATAGACTGAACACATGATACGCATGCATATGGCTTTGAAACCTGTTTTCAAAAGTTTGTGTTTTCAGGCCCCCAAAACACTGTTGTCATGTAAATGAATGGCCAAAACGCATACAAAGTTTTCAGTTTTTAAGGCCCATTCACACCAAGAATGATAACTAAAGATAACTATAATGATAACTATATTTGCGTCCACACCAACGAACTATAACGTTCTGTTTCTTCTAAGCTCACGCGCTGCGGTTTCAAAGTGTGTACAACATGTTTTTGCTGTTCTTTTTGCATTTACAGGCTTTAACCAGCAGATGTCCTCAGCATGCTATGTTTCGAGTGAATAGCTAGTGTAATCGATCTAATCTAACAGTGAATTTAGTTGGAATAAAAACAACGCCTAGTCTTTTTCACTGCATCTTCAAAGGAAGCAAGACAATGTTTTCGAAACTAGCGCTGGATACCTGAGGTAATTTTATATTACACTGTTTGCTGGCATGGCATAATGATCTCATTTTTTGAATTGTCAAACAGTGGTGGCTTTTTCTGGACCTCAGCGATTAACTTTTCCACAATGTCGTCCGCCATTTTAAATGCGCGAGCCCTTGAATTAGAATGGATTGTGATTGGCTGTCAGTGTTTTATTGTTCAACAGCTGGAAAAAAATTGTTCTGAAAGTGATCCCAGCGATATCATTTCTCGGTAACCCTTTACAATAAGGTTCATTAATTAAACATTAGTTAATGTATTAACTAACATGAACTAACCATGAGCAATACATTTGTTACTGTATTTACTAATCTCGTTAACGTTAGTTAATGAAAATACATTTGCTCATTGTTTGTTCATGTTAGTTCATTAACTAATGTTAACAAGATTTTAATAATGTATTAGTAAATGTTGAAAGTAACATTAACTAAGATTAACAAATGCTGTATAAGTACAGCTCATTATTAGTTCATGTTAACTAATGTAGTTAACTAATGTTAACTAATGAACCTTATTGTAAAGTGTTACCCATTTCTCTATATCGTTATCGTTATAGCTGTGGTGTGGACAGTGCTACACTTTTATATTTAGAACGTTTTTTAGAACTATATCTTTATCGTTATCTTTATAGTTATTGTTCTTGCCGTGAACGGGCCTTTAGTCAAAAACACAGAAGAAGGTAATCAATGGAACAGGGAACAGGTGTGGACTAATTAGAAACCATGACAACTAGAACTCAGGCAAAAGGTGACAATGAAAACTAAGACTGAAAACTAAACAAAACAATGAACCAGAACATAACTGTGACAACTATAATACTAATATACTATACTAATATACTTATGACATTCTCCAGCCTAGTATTATTATATGTGTAAATATGTAAATTCTAGAAAATTGATCATTTTGGTGAAGATATTCCTATAAAAACCTTTAATTTTTAAAACAAAATTTTTACAAATTACAATGCCATTGAAACACACTATTCACAGTAAGAAATTATTAATATATCCTTGTACTTCCTGTAAAATTCACCTTTTATCTTTTCTGATCCAATATCATGTGGGTCAAAGTTGACTGTGTAGTTACAGAAAACAGGTAAAATGGTCTTCTCATCATTATATATTATTCATAACTTCATAGTCTTACCCTGCTGATATTTTCCAGCTTGTTCACATCTGTAATACTAGAGACATTGCAATAAATCAATAAATATTGATCATATCATATCAACAAATGCAAAAGGCAAAGTAGTGGTCACGTATCACTTGGTTATACATTTCATTTCTGATACTTTTTTTTTGCTTGATCACATACAGTATCTCTCTGTTTGACATGAAGTACAGACTGTTTTGAAAGTATTTTCCAGTAAAGAGCTTTTTTGAGATACACACTTCCAATCCAGCTATTTTTATATGCATTTTGGCATATTGCATAAAAAAAAATATGCTGGATAGAAACAGCAAGATGTGAATAAATTCAAAAAATGCCCATAAAAAAACGTATCCGCTCAATTGAGGAGGATAAATTCCTAAACACATTTACTGAATAAATCCCTCAAAACCTCAGGTGACTTTGCCTCAGCAGAGGCTGTGATTGGATAACTGGACTAACCAGCGGACCAATCGCATCGCAGCATCTCAAATGTTGGTTTGGTGGTTCTGAAACGCCTGAGTCAAAGTCTGTCATCAGAATGATTTGGTTTAATTCCCTCCAGAAGCGATTGTGTTCCCAAACACCAGCATCCGAACGCAAGAGAACATGACAGCGTTTATTGTGTTTCGTCTGACGCTGTGAGATTAACTCATTTATGATGGAGGAAAAAAGAGCCACTGTGACGATTTGGTTTAGAAACATAGCTGCTGAAAGTCTACTCTTCCTGTTCTATTGTAAATTGCTCAATTTAATGAGGACATCTGAGGTCTTTCTTCCACTCAGGGGCCTTGAATTGTTTCCCCCCCAAAACTTCCATCGGTTATTTCTAACAATGAATAATGACTGAAGCAGCGGATCTGACTTTGCTCATGTAGAGCTTTGAGCACTTTGTAAATGAATCACCCTGTCATAATTGCTTTGACTCTTGTTCAATGAATGAGCTCTTAATTTATGATGGCTGCGGGATTCAGGTTGAAGGGGCAGTAAGTAATTGTTGAAAAGTGGGTTTGACTTGGGGCACATCGACTCAGTAAAATGGACATTTTAATGTCTTAAAAGTGTTTCTTAGGTGAAACGTGAAGTTTGTTGAGTGGGTCAAATAAGGCAAACTCACCAACTGTGATGGATTGAAAGTCATGTTTGAAGAAGATTTATTAAGAACAAATCTACAAAGTACATATCTACAAATGAGTTAACAATCAGTGCAGATGTAACAGGACATAAAGTCAAGTCGTAAAATAAAGTCATTTTTCTCGTCTTTTTTTTTTTTTTGCATATGTGGTCCTGAAGTAATCTAAAAGAAACCAAGTGTTTATATATATTTATATAGATTTTGCTCCCGTAGTGATGTAGGAAGGGGATTTTATTATAATATTACCGCCCCTTAATCTGCACGTTTCCACCCACGGCACCGCCATTTTGTTTTCGCAAGCATCAACGGTGTACCAGCTCTAACGCCATGGCAAAAGTTGAAAAAAAGAAAGCTATTTATAGTCTTGTTAGCTTGGATAGCCTGAAAGTTGACCCTGGCAAGCTCGATTGCTAAAAAAAGAGCGTTTCTGTGATATTTTGGAAAAAAATATTAGATCATTCACAGCATTTGACAGCAATCATAAACGTTAGTCTGGTATGTATGGCTCTGTTTGGCAAACAGGTGCGCTATGTATAGTGGGCGTCCATACGGGTTTTGCACAAAAGATTAACATGACGACATATGCTAGTCGATGAGTTGAATCAGCTCCATAAATTTATCCACTAACCATTCAGAAACGTCTAAAAGTTGTAACTTCTTCCTGAGTCTCTCCATCAGTGTCGACTCCGGTTTGAACAATGTAAGGCTGAACACCGTTACTGACAATCCTCATTTTGGCTGCGTGAGATTCTCCAGCTTTGTTGTTGTTGAGCGACCGAAGCATGAGCTGTTAAAGCTCCGCCCTCTTCTGGAAAGGGGGCCGGGAGCAGCAGCTCATTTGCATTTAAAGGGACACACACAAAAAGGGTGTGTTTTTGCTCACACCCAAATAGGGGCAAATTTGACAAGCTATAATAAATGATCTGTGGGGTATTTTGAGCTGAAACTTCACAGACACATTCTGGAGACACCAGAGACTTATATTACATCTTGTAAAAGGGGCGTAATAGGTCCCCTTTAATGTTTATACTAGCTATCCCTCAGTATAGTAATAAAAAAAATTCAAATTTAAACTATCCATGACAGTTTGAATTTGAAAGTGTTCTACTTTTTAAATTGTTCTAAAACAGAACCAAAAGTTCTCACGAACATCATTCTTTTTCCACTGCGTCGTGAATCTGGCGGTAACGCTTTACAATAAGGTCTCATTAACTAAAATTAATGAGCTATCGATTTGTTATAGTATTTATAAATATTTGTTTACTTTACCTAATAAAAATACAACTGTTTATTGTTAGTTCATGTCAGCTCAGGTCCATTAAATAATAATTTCCATAATTTATTATTAAATGTTGTAAAGAACATGAACTAAGGTTAATAAATGCTTTAGAATTATGTTTCATTGTTAGCTAATCTAATTAGTTTAGCTCTGCAGACATCACAGTCTCGCTCTACTACATAAATAAATAGATTCATCAGATTTACAAGAATGCAATGAAGAGAAATTTAAATTCTTCCAAGAAAACCCTGAGAGCTGAAAAACATATTTGTGACTTTAAATTGCATGGTAATATAGCAACATTCATTTCAATATCCCTCCGGTGTTTGAAACAATCTTGTCATATGCGCTCGAGTCAACAAGTGCAAAGGAAGCAATATCTCGACAAATGAGATCTGTGAGGGGACGAGTTTGACCTTTCAGTATATGTACTATATTGAGCTCTCATTCAGTCATTTCAGTGAA